>NW_015549597.1:372017-388793 GCF_001515605.1 Sinocyclocheilus anshuiensis | reverse complement strand
TATATATATATATATATATATTAGGGCTGTCAGTTTAACGCGTTACCTTAGTTATGAATAATAACGTGATTAAAATATTTTAATGCAGTTAACGCACTGTCCCCGCCCCCAGACCTGTACGTCATCTTGCATTTCATACAGTTGACAAATATGATGCAGGGCAATAACTTCATAAATGCAATTATGGCCTAAAATTCAAGATATTGGGGCAAAAATGCTCCTGTATGAGTTTTTGTCTCATATTTATATCATGATAAGCGATATCACACAAGCAGCAAGAGCAATATTACACGAGTGCTGTTTATGTCCGAATACCACGAGTGCAAATGTGATTTTACACAACGGTTCAGTAAATAATAAGTTAATATTGTGTTCTTTTTTAAAACACAATATTGTCTGTTTTTGCTCCATTTTGCCAACAAAAATATTACTTAAAAAAGCCACAGCAGAATTGCTGTGCGTCTCCGAGCAACACGGCGGTGTTTAGTTTCTGAATGAATCCGCGTTTTGAACGAATCGCGTGAATCAATGATTCAAAGACCCATTCATAGAGAGAGCTGTTTACCTCATTCCTGAATGAATCAGCCGTTTGAACGAATCGAATGAAAGACTCATAAAGGCGTTTACCACCACCCGCTGGCAGTTTTAGTTTTTTATTTAGAGTATTGTTTCATTAAAAAAAGAAAAGATAGGGAAAAAATCTTTAAAAGAATAGTTCACCCAAAAAAAACTTTAATTATGCCATCATTTACTCAAACCTGAATGACTTACTTTCTTTTGTGGAGCATAAAAGAAGGTATTTTGAAGACTGTTGGTAACAAAGCTGTTTTGGTTACCAATGACTTCCACTGCATGAACGAAAATAAAAACAGATGTTGCTCAAATTATCTTCTTTTATGTTTCATAGTTTATGTTGAATAAAATAAAATATTCCTTTCTAAAGCTACAATTTATAATGTCTACTTAATTCTTTCTCATTTAACACAAAAATAGCATTAAATAATCTTTTGGGGGTATTTTCACAGCCAAATGTAATTTGAGATTAATTAGATTAATTAATCGACACATGTAATTAATTAGATTAAACATTTTAATTGACTGACAGCCCTAATATATATATAATGTTTCTCAAGAATACAGGAGAACGCAGGAAAATAAAACATATGGGCTGTAAAGTTCCCCTTGTTATAAAAAACCTGTAAATATTAGGGTAGAAAAATACTAATTTTGAAGCATGGAAAAATTATAGAAATTAAAGGAGTAGTTCACCCAAAACAAAATGTATTCACCATGAGGCCATCCAAGATGTGTCTTCATCTGAACAGATTTTAAGAAATGTAGCATTAAATCACTTGCTCACTTGTCCAAACAAAACATCTTAATGATGGATTGGTTTCCCACAAACATGCAGCATTGCAGTGGAGTTGTGTGGATTTCTTGTGAATTATTATGATGCTTTTATTAGCTTTTTGGACTCTCATTCTTACGGCACCCATTCACTGCAAAGGATGCATTAGTGAGCAAGTGATATAATGCTAAATTTATCCAAATGGATTTCTATTCCTTTACTATCCCTTTAATAAAATGCTTAACTGAAATTGCTCCTGTGGAGGTGGAGTCTCTATGCATTGATTTTTTTTAATTCTTCTTCATTCCGTGAATAAAAATCACAGACAACTGGAAAAGTCATGGAAAATCATTGGTCAAACGATGTGAAACTCCAGTGTCTCCTTGGGTTATTTGTAACTAAAAAGAGTCTTTATTGAATTTAGAATAAAATATAGCATATCTGAAAGTTACACTTCTGGTGTGTGAAACGTCTGTTTTTTGGACAGGCGCTGGCTCTGCTCTCTTGGGAAAGGAAGGGGCGATGGCCTGCACTGTGGCTGTAGAGGAGAGTATCTCAGAGCACTACAACTGTCAGATCAGAACTCTAATGGAGAAAGATCCTGAGAAGTACACCGAACTGCTGCAGGTGTGTTCAAGCCTTAAATGGCGGACTTCAAACTTCACACACAAAGAAACTAGAATTATTATGAGACCTTATGTATTAGAGGATTTAAACATTAATTGCTTCTTTAATATCACAAAAATATTGCAAGTTCTTCTTTTCACTCATGCAGATTATGTAATTCATGTTAATATTAATGTTACTCACAACATTTTTATTTTTTTTTTGTCAGCTGATTAAAGAATTTCGGGATGATGAAATGGAGCACCATGACACTGGACTGGAGCATGATGCTGAATCCGTAAGTCTGAATTATTGCCATGACAGAATGTCTTGCATGAACTACAATATTAAGATCCAAATCCTGCCATTTTATGTTTTTCTGACACATGATGCATCTTTATTGCAGGTGCCTGGATATCAGCTGATGAAAGCAATCATACAGGCGGGCTGCAAAGCTGCAATCTGTGTCTCAGAAAGTCTATAAATATTTTCAGAGTATTTAAAAGAGTTATCCGAATATCTTGTAAATATGGATCTTTGAAGTGTTAAAAATATTTTCTACTGTACCAGCTTAATTTGCAGATACAACTATAAGCAAGCCATTTTGGGTTAATTTCTCCAAAATGTGTAAACACTGTGGTTCTATCAAAGCATTGCTCTGTTTGTTTGAGCATCCCATCCTGCCCAACACAGTAATATAGACTCAGCCAATGTTTAGGCTGGGATGTTTTCTTTGTGTGACCAGTAGGAGGAATATTTAGAAAGCCTGTGTTAAAAAATATATTTTTTACAGTTTCAATGTAGTGGCACTAGTGTTGTAGAAATTACATATTTCATCTGTAATGACGTGTTCCTCACAGCAGTATAAATATATTTCAAATCTATTTATTGCGATTTTATACATGGCCAAAGTGTTGGTCTCATTCTGTAAGCTATATTCAAGAATAATATACTGTAACTTTTTATCAATCACAGTTGTGTTGCTATTAAAGTCATGTGTCTTTACAGGATGTGTGTTTGCTAAGACAACTTTGAACACAAGAGGGCAGTCTTTGCCTGTTAGGTAAAAGGTAATGTGCAGCCACCACCAAACACAACAGGGTGATCTGGACTCAACTGTTGAAATTATTTTTGGTCATTTTTGGAGACCACACACATATTATATAATATGCTATAAACATGCTCATTTGTTATCTTCGTATACGCATATACTGTCTGACACATTTGCATTGAGTATTAGGGGAAGTTATCACATGGGTGGCTATGAAAACCTGTAGCATAATCTGTGTAGCAGAGACGTGGGAAACGGCTGTAACCATCTCCCTGTGCTTCCCATGACTTAATCTATGAGGGCATGAAGTCATCCTGGACAGTCCACAGAGAGTGTGAGACCCTGGCTTTCAGTTCTAGTGTCTTGAGGGTTTTTACAGTATGTTGTCAATTGGTGAATTTGATTTGATAAGAAGAGAGCAGGCCATTAGAAATGCACAAATTATGCTCCAGGCCCCCTCATTCACTTTGTCTAGAGTCTTCTTTGTTGACTGTACTGGATAAAAGTTCTTGAGAGGCCTGTTTAGTTTGGCAGGTTCTGTTAGGGGTCAGAGCTACTGTATGCTCGCATTCAGAGAGAAGGAGGCTGATGCAATCCCAGTGTAACTACAAGTATTCCTCAGCTTTCAGTGTACCATCAACTGTGACCACATTTTGTGAGGTTTTCAACTGCTCACTAGCCACAGGCTGCCTCTCGCCCCTACTGCCTTTCTCTCCTACTTTTAAAATTTATTTCTAAATTTATCCCCCCATATATTTGCATTGCTTAATGGCTTAATGTGGTGCAAAAGCTGCCATACAAACTTTTGTTCTCGTGATGCGTCAGAGGAAGCTGACCCATCTGGAAACACTGCACAAGTTGCTCATCGTGAACAGATCACATGTCCTTATAGCGCACTGTTTTCCAAGAGCTAAAGCTCTTTACATAGACTTAAATGGGTAAGATACACACAAAATATCTCTGGATATTTCATTGTAAACTATTTGCCAGTATTTAAGAAATTAAGAGTTGTAAACTTAGCATAGCTCACTACAAACAAGTTTTGACAGTGTATGGATTGTGTTCAAAAGCTTATGCACAGACTTAGTGTTATGAATCATGTAATTGCGTAAATCTTTTTCTCAGAGCTTGTTTCCCTCAGGACACAGATGCTAACCACAAGGCATTCTTTTAAAAGGCAGAGAGCTGCATTCAACTCAATGGTAAAAGCATATAATCAGTGCATTTATCTGCTGTTTTGTAGTTGCTGATACCCTTCAGACAGCTAGATATTTTTAGAGGTGGCCACACTGATCAAAATAGAACAAGGGATTTGATAAGAAGGTACATGGCAGAAAAGCAGCAGTAATTGCCTCCTGTCTGTTGCCTTTTTAAGTTCCCTGTCATGAACATCACTTCCTTCCTCAGTCATCTGCTTAGTCCCAACAGACCAGTTATGTTGTTATCTAAACTGTTCTGTCAGCCATGTTTAGCGAGCTGTCTCTGTGTTTATCCTCTGATGGGTCATACAGGTTTGTGTGACTTAGCCAAGTGCCACTATGTTCTGCGTCTATGAGTGTCCTTACTTGATGCATTACCTCCATGGCCATGGGCAGTGTTTGTTTTAAAAAAAATCAGAAGATCTTGGTAGGAACATGTGCATGGCAGAAAAGGTGTGGTTTTCTGTTTGTGGCCACCTCAGTGTGTCTGATATGAAGTACGTATACTGTCTGTCTATTTGCTTAAATTCAAATTCTGTACACAGTACACAGGACTTTATGCATTTGGGATAGTGTGATTAGGGCATTGAATTGTATTTGACTAAGCTTTGAATAAGCCATTCTAAAACCTTATGTCCATAAAGCAAGATAATATTAAAAGGCTTATGTCCTTACAGCAGTATAAAAACACTTTGTGGACTGAATGAGAGCGATGACAATGCTTACTTGTTCAGCATCACAGGGTCAGGGGTGACCGGGGGACGGCTCACGCTGAGGTTAGGGGTCATTAACGGATCAACAAAGATACAAATTTCATACTGTGACACTCCCTTCACAGAGAGCTGTGTGAAATACTTTGTGTGTGTGTACAGTGTTTCTGTAATCTTTCTCAGTGATCTTCTGTGTTTATAGGGGCCACACCCCTGCTGACATCATTTTCTATAATTTCTTTCTAGCATTTTCCTAAAGGAGTTGTGTGATGCTATTACTGTAAAACAATTTCCTTTTGTGTTCCACAGAAAAAAGGAACTCATTCAGATTTGGAACCACATGAAGGTGAGTTTTTGGATGAACTGTCCTTTAAGTATTGCACCGTTTACTATTAACATTTGAAATGTTTATCATGTGGGTGGTTTTTCAATCCACGTATGTATTTAGAAGTAATAATGCAGTCTAAATCTCTAAGTTAAGGGCCCATTCTGTCAGTAAGCACTTCCCATTTTGAGGTCTGTTTCTTTAAGAGCAGAGGGAGGAGGAGTGTGGACAGGCTCTGAGTTTTGAACGCCTCTTTTTTCAAACAGAAATTCCTCTCTCAAGAGTTTGGCATTTCCTCTGAGCTCACACACTGAGAGCCCACTCTCCTGTTTCACACAGTGCTCACTTGCGACAAAAGCGGGGATTTTCAAACATCCTGAATGAGAGGAATCCTCTTGCCCTCGGCACATGCCGCATCTGCAAAGAAACTTCACAGGGTGAACTTCCCCCTACACAACAGTTTTTGCTCGAGAGGACGGAAAGAACATCAGCTTGGTCTTGTTTTCAGCATCTGGGCGAGTGGTTCAACATGGGCTAGCCCCAACTTTTCCCATAGAGCTGGAGTGGACTAGAAGAGAACAAGGAGGAAGAGGATGAGCGTTTACACTCTCAACCTCAGGTTGTTCTGGCTGCTGGTCACTTGCGTCCTCACTGCTCTGCTGCTATTGCACCAGTACATCTTCAGAGGAGCCGAGGACCAAGGGAATGACTGCGCTGACCAGGGACCTGGAGCTGTCACGCTCTTCAAGTACATCCTAGCTTTTATCTTATGTTACTTCTTCATAAAGTACTGCTCAGCTCAACCTGGCACTGCTAGGAGGGGCTTCCACAAAGTCCCGGAGGTCCACGTAAAATCAGGAGTCTCCAAGAGAGAGCTACTGGACGATCACTACAAGAGGCATGTGCGTCTTTCTCCACATGTGCTGGGCCACAGCAAAGCCCATGTTGCCAAGCTGGTGAGTGAACTTGTCAGAGTAGGTCGCACCGATGTCCTGCCAGAGTCTTCTCTGGCCTTCCGTGGTGACTTCATCCAAATCGGCAGCTCCTATGAGGAGCACAAGGTGGGCTCACCTGACTGCTTTGACATCCTCGTGCCTCTGAGGGCACCTCGTGGGCTAAAACTGGAGGCTGGTGTTTGCACTGACAAACCTGGGGGGCCACCGCTTTGCACGCTAAACACACCTCGCAAGGCGGAGTGGACACGCCGTCACAAGGCCTTCATGGACACGTTCATGCACTTGCACAACGCTCAAAGGGTCTACAGGATGAGCCCATATTCCGTCCAGCGCTGGTTTTACACAGCCACCCAGCGCTGCCTCGCTGCCATCCGTTACCCATTTGAGCAGCGCTGCTCCCTCAGCCTGGCTCTCAGTGAGGAGCAGCAGGTGCTCCTCCGCCTGACCCCTCGCTCCGATTACGTCTGCTGCCACATCTCCATGGGCATTCGTCTGATCCCAGCCTTTCCTCTCGGCGATGGTGCCTTCTTGGTAGCATCCCGGCAGGGTCAGCGAGGAGAAGACCTTTGGACGGTGTATTTTCCCAGACAGGAGCAGAGACTGCTGGCTTGGCTAAAAGGTAGACTGCCCCCCAACTCTTGTCACCTGAAGTGCCTTCAGCTCCTTAAAGAGGTTCGTAACCTCAGTGGGGAGACTCTGGACCAGCAGTCTGGAGCTGAGTGGGGAGGAGTGCTCTCGTCCTATGCTTTGAAGACCGCTTGGCTTCGTCTGCTGCTCAGTACACCCCCTGAATCCTGGGACGAGTGCAACCTTGTGGACCGGCTGGATGATCTTCTTCGCAGTCTGAGGGAGAGCCTACAGTCTCGGGCTCTCTGCCATTTACTCCTCGGAGGAGTTAATGGGTTTCTGCCAGACTCTGTCGTTCTGCCCAAACTTGTAAAGGAGACGGTACCCGCCAACCTGTGGGCAGAATTCAGTGACGTCACACTCGATATGGTCTCCGCCCGACTGGCCTACTCCTGGAACCACCTCCCTCGCCTAATTCGCCTTGGGCGACCACAGAGGACCAGCCTTGGCAGAGGTGTCCGCTGCAAATATATTGATGCAGAGTAAAGGTCAACTATAAATGGTATTGCTGAACACAAACAGATGTTGGTCACTACATCTTAATTGTTTATGTTTTCAGTAACTGAAATCTTTTTATGCATCTGACTTTTCAAAATTAAATTAACTTAAGTTGGGGATTTTTTCCCCCAAAGGTAGCAGTCAAAGACAAGCATGTAAATAGTAGTACTCAGTAGGTACAGCAATACTTTTTATCAAATCAGTCTTTGTACTGTATAAATCAGTAACTATAATTGTAGGACGTACTTTAAAAAGCAAGGTCATTCGAATTTCAGTTCATGTTGATTTTCTACTCATGCAAATTTATTTCTAGAGAATCTGATATGTTAAAACTTTCTGTTTAAAAGAACAGTAACTCTTTTATGCATTTAGCTCACTCCAGGCTTAAGTTTGAAGAAAAAACTTGGAGACTTGTGTTGACTCAGGGTGACCATGATGTCACGGTTCTAGGGTAGTGAGCAGTCAAAACAGCATAAACACAAGTTTTTCCACACCCACACAGTATTAGTAATGCCAGCCTAAACAGATGAACATTCTGTTTCGCAGGGAAGAACTGCAGTATGACCACTGTAAAAATATCTTGTGCAGAGACATTTTGATCAAGCAATGTAAAATTGATAGCCTGATCATTGCAAAATGCTTTACAGACCCAAATATATCCTTTATTTTGAACAAATAAATGAGTAATGTTGTTTCATAACTGTAGCAATTTCAGTATTGCTTAATTGATTGCATTAAGCATTCCATCAATGAGTGAAATCATAATTGGTGCTCTAGTTCACCTCATCCATTACCTTAATTGGCCCTATAAGGATAAGGCACTGATGGCATGCCCTTTGCTTCACTTCATCTGACTTGTCTACAGGGACCCCAACATGCGTGCACATGATCTTCTCCCTCAGAGACATGCCACTACAGGCTGTCACTATGGAGACATGCTACCTCGGCCCAGGGTCATTTATTCATGCTGTAGCTTTAGTTTTAATGGCTGATTGCATTGCATTTACTTTCACAAAGGAAGTAGAGATCTATATTGATCTCTTGCAGGTACTGAGTGCCACAGGGTTAGTTTGTTAATCCCTTCCTGTTTATACCTCATCCATCAACCTGTTCTTGTTCATGGTCATGTATGTCAGACGTATCTTAGTTTCATCAACTTCAGAGAGAAAAGATTGTGGTACCAAAGCAAAAGTCTTTGAGGCTTATTTTTGTCTGTTGCCTGAAAGCAGAACAGAAAATGAAATAAGGAAATGAAACCGGGCACAATCTGAAAACAATGCTTAAATGTGGTCCAAAACAAGTGATATAAAATACAGAGTAACTAATGTTGAATGTATTTGTATATTAATGTATATGTCATTTAATATGTATATTTGGTACTGTATGTGAATGTAAGTTGATTGTAAAGCACATTGTACTTGATGTACATAATAGAGAAAAACAATCTGTATATATATATATATATATATATATAGTAGATATAATTTATACATGTATTTTAATACATGAATTGAAATAAATATCTATATTTTGGACTGCACAGTTTTGTTGAATATTTGCTTATTGTAACACCTGAAATTATTTTTGACAGAGACAATAGAATATGGAAACGGAACCAAAAGCCTGCACGTCATGTCAGCAATTTATAATTTTATTTGCCATATATTTTTCTATAAACAGGTGGTATGATTGTCTTCATTTAAAAAGAAATATACATGCTTCAGGTAGCTACACAATATCTCTTCTAAAAAAAATAAATAAAAAAAAATCCATGTTTAGATGACCTACTTTTTCTCAGTGCAGTCTATACATTTGTCACATGACACAGTTCAACTTGCTCTATTTAAATGTTTTATTTTTCATAATACTAAACATTTTTTTTCCACTCAGACACAGTCACAGTAATTATCTTCTGTATAGTCTTGTTTGTCAGTGTTTATTCTCAATTGAGTGTTATGTTTAGAGCAATGTGGCTCATTCTAAATTATAGTGTGGCATTAAGCTGGTGCTCTCTAACATAAGGATATCATCTCATCCTTTCTAATTATCATTTAATTTATGCATTTGCTTACAGAATTTGATTTGTTGGCAAAGCAGATCACAGCTGTAGTCATGGACGCATGATTGGGTGCCACAAGAGGTCAGTATGTGTTTGGGGGACAAGTAATATGGGATAAAAAGATCATAATTCTGCTTTTTAAACAATCTCACAGTATGCAAGATTAAATGCTTTGTATTTGTATAGTGTCTGGCTCATTCTGATAATGATTTCAAATGTGACAGATGTCTTGGGTGTAGGTGGGCCTTATACATTCTCAATGAACCCAGTCATTTAGACTTAGAGTGGATATATTGCACCTACATTTTTACCCAACATTTCTGTAATCATTTACCTCATATGCTTCATGTTCAACCTGAATGCTCAAATGACTTACAATAGAGGAATATTAGCAATTCATCACAGATCCAACGATATACCTGTGTCTGTGAAGCTCCAAAATAGACCCAAAAAAAGGCATCATAAAAGTTAATGCAACTATCTTCCAAGCTTTCTGAAGTCAAATGATAGCTGTGGAACAGACTGAAAATTACGTCATGAATAAGTTATTTACTTGAAATCTTGCTTGCCGGCTGTGGTCACCATCCATTTTAATTGTACAGAAAAGAGTAGCTTGGACATTTTACTATACACACACAGCACTGTAACTCTTTTGTGGAAGTCATATGGGTCAAAAGACAAGACGGTCAGGAAAATTACAAAATTATCATATTTAGGTGAACTAGCAGAAAGATGCCTGATGTGGCAGCAGAGGTCACTGTAAGTCTATGTTTGATTTTTATCAGTCAAGCCTTTCAACAGGTTCTCAAGAACAGAAACAAACAAAACGCCTGAATTCACACAATCTCTCATACTAAGTATAGTTCAAATCTATTAACATATTTACTGACATATTGCTCGAGACTTACTGATATAAAAATTACACTTCAACTTCATTTGAAGTAGGTCTACTACTGGTGCACAATGTATATTTCTTAATATTAAGCCTAAAATGTGTTTTAATGTCACTTGATGAGGATTCCCAGGTGAAAAAGACGTAGTATTAAATGTATTAAAAATATACTTGAAATTCAAG
This sequence comes from Sinocyclocheilus anshuiensis, assembly GCF_001515605.1. Lineage (NCBI taxonomy): Eukaryota > Metazoa > Chordata > Actinopteri > Cypriniformes > Cyprinidae > Sinocyclocheilus > Sinocyclocheilus anshuiensis. The sequence goes on along the minus strand of NW_015549597.1, from coordinate 378,339 downwards.
TAGTGTATATACTGAAAAAAGCAGCTTTATAATATACTAGTAGTGTAATGCTAATGCATTTCCAATGAGCTGAAATACAATTGAAATGTACTTGAAGTACATTAAAACGATGCTTCAAATATACTCTAACTGTAGTTCATGAAGTATTAAAAGGACATTTTAAATGTATTTTAAGAAATACACTTAAATTGCACTAAATATACTTAAAGTGGTTCCATTTTAACACAATTTCAATATATTAAATATATTACAAATAGATTAAAATCAAACTTAAACATATCTTGAAATACACTTAATATACTTAAAGTTGTTTCAAAATAATACATTTAATATGCACTTAGTATAGTATAATTTAAATATAGTATGTCTGAAAAAGCACAATTTAAATATATTTCTTTTTCACCTGGGTTGTATGATCTTATACTTGCAATAGTTCCACTTTAGCACAATCAAATATACTTCAGTATATCTTTAGTTGGACTTCAGCACAATTAAAGTGCATTAAGTACAAAATTAGTTGTTCCAATTTAGCAGACTTTAAGTATACCAGTTTAGTATACCAAAAATTATGGGGTATTTTTATTTAGTACATAAAAATGTATTTGTAGTATACTTAGCATGAAATAAATGTATTTCAAATAAATACATTATAGTAACTTTATTTTTCACTAGGGACTGTTTACAGTACACCCAGTGTTCCTTCCTCTTCTATTTAAACATCTTACTTTTTTCCTTGCCCGTGTTACTTTTTGGCTTCTTTACTAGTTATTTTGTAAAAACAAAAAAAATAATATATTCCTTGCACATTTATTTTTGTACAAAATGTATGATTTTTTTTTTTAAAGAAGTCTCTTTTGCTCACAAAGGCTGCATTTATTTGATCATAAATGAGTAAAACCAGTAGCATTGTGAAATATTAGTACAATTTCAAAGAATTGTTTCTATTTGAATATATTTTTAAATGGTAATTTATTCCTGTGATGCAAAGCTGAATTTTCAGCATCATTACTCCAGTCTTTAGTCACATGATCCTTCAGAAATCATTCTAATATGCTGATTTGCTGCTCAACATTTCTTAAAAAACAATCTTATTATAACCAATGTTTAAAGCAGTTGTCCTTAATTTTTTGGTGAAAAACACTACATTTTTTTAAATTCAAGATTCTTTGGTAAATAGATTGCTCAAAAGCTCAAAATAGCATGTATTTGTAAAATAAATCTTTTGTTTCCTTACTGTATAAAGCTATTCATTTCTTTCAGGGAAAAAAACTCACTTTTGAACTGTAGTGTATGTTTTTCAGCCGCTGTAGTTCAGTCCAACACTCTCTGAAATTTTAGACCCCATAACCTGACGTGCTCCATACATGCCTGATGAGCGAGGCCTTTCAGCAACAGGTCATGTGCCCCTGCCGTTTCCAAGGAAACTTAAAGTTCCTTGTGATCTACCCACTCATGTTACAATGCTGCACCACAAATGACCATCCTGTCATATACAGATAACACAACTCACAGGCTCTCCAAACACAAGCATGTTTTAAAGACGGCAGCACGTCGGCGTACCTCAGTCACAGAGCAGCAGCAGGTAGCCACACAGACCCCGGCTCTTGTAAACTCCCCATGTAACGTGTTGCTTTATCACGAACTGCCGTGAGACTGGGTTGTGCTTTCACCTGCCCGTCTCTCCTCAGCCTCTCCACTCGGTCCGCGGTGAAAGGAACAACAAGTGGTTGCAGCCAGCGAGCTGCTGTAAAAACAGGCTGGAGGAGGCGGGGAGGGATGCACATAACAAATTTGATATCCATCAGTGCTTCTGCAAACCTGGATGAGTCACTGGTCTCTGAAAGAAACACAGGGCAGCGGGGGAAAGAGGGGAGGAGGGCTCTGCTCTCTCCAGGGAGAGGAGAGGAGAGGAGAGCTGGCTGTCTTGCATGTTATTCGTGAGGACTAGGCAGGAAAGAGAGGGAGATTAGGAGTGTCTGGGTGGGTGGGATTGAAGATGATGGGGAGGAAGAGGAGATAGATAGAGAGATAGAGAGATAGACTGAGGGAGAGGGGGTTTGTTTGTTTTGTATTTGGCTCATCATCACTCTTGAAGTAAGGATGGATGGAGGAACCAAGTCCACAGAGACCTGAATTCATTACTCGATTCATATCTACAGATTGTTTCTCTCTCTTTCGCTCTTTCTCCCTCTTTTGTTGAGTAAACCTGGATCCAGAGAGTGGCATGTTGCCCTGGATGGGAAGAGAGACAGTGGGGCGAGAGTAAGAGGAGGATGGCGTACACACAGGTGAGTCCCATCACGCACTCTTTCCCATCCGGATCTTTCTGGAGTACTCTTTTCATCTTCATATTTGTCTTCTTTCTGACATTTGTTCATAATCTGATTCTGAATCTTTCATCTCATGATTGTTTCTGGTCAAGGCCTTAAACCGTTTCAGTTGTATATGTATTATTTGTGTGCATTTATTCACTTTAATGTCTTATTATTTATGAAATATAAGGATTTGATGATTTCATATTCAAACTACATCTGTGGAAACTGTTTTATGTGTGTTAAAAACTAAATGGCCATTGATTTCTGTGGTTTTCAGGATATTGTATAGACTCACAGAGTCGTTTTAGCAGAATCAATTAATCTCTTCAAGTAACGAATCTCATTTAAGGCTAATGAGTAAATCCATTACTAATATTTTCGATCATAACAGACATACAGACAGACTCAGGGACGTTTTTTTTTTTTTTTGTCTAAAGTGTGAACGCAGTTTGTTTTTGATGTTTAAGCTCTGTGGTTGTGTATTTCTGTGTCTGTATGCTGTGTTGTGATTCATGGTATGGGAATAGCAGTTGCTGGAACTGGCCGTGTGGACCTAGGGACAGTCGCCCCCCTTCATCTCAGTAACCCTAATGAGTCATCTGTGCCTGAGCCAGCGGCAGCAAGGTGCGGGCTGGGAGCGCCAGGAGCTCCTATCTCTGTTGCCATGGTTACAGCCACAGCTAATTGCTTAGACAACATTGGGCCACTGATGAGGAGCAAGAGAGCTGGACTGAGATTGAGAGCAGGAACAGGGGTGGGGAACTGCAGAGAAATCAACCTGTAGATATTCACAAGTGTTGAGAGGAAGGGGTAAATAACTGGACGGTTGGGGGATGAGTGGATAAGCAATCAGATGTGTTGATCTTATAAAATTCTGTGTTTTGGACCCTGTCCCTTATAGTCTGACCAGTAGTAGTGGCATTAACATTACAACTAATTTTTTTAATTTTTTTTAATTTACAGATCAGTTAGCATGTGACTTAGCAACATATATTACTGTTCAAAGGGGTCGATTAAATGTTTAATGTTTTTGAAAGAAGTCTCTTATGCTCACCAAGGCTGCATTTATTTCAGAAAAATTAATACAGTAAAATTACAATTTCAAATAACTTTTATAATTTAATATATTTAAAAATGTAATTTATTCCTGTGATGACAAAGCAGTTGTATTGATTAATATTATTGTGTAAACTGTAATACTTTTTTCAGGATTCTTTGATGAATAGAAAGTTGAAAATAACAGCACTGATTTAAAATATAAATATGTTATTACTATATAAAAGAAGATATAAAATAATATAAAGTTTTAAAATAGTCTTTACTGTCACTTTTGATTAATTTAATGCATCCTTGCTGGAAAAAAAGTATTAATTTCTTTTAAAAAAGAAAAGATTTTACTGACCCCCTAACAACTATATTGTATGTCTTAGAAGACATGAGCAAGAGAAAAAACATTTAATATAATTATTTTTAAAATAAAATTATGCAAAAGATTTCTAACAGGTTTCATTGAAGTTAATTATTAAAATGTTGTATTTTTATATGAATACAAAAAAGTGAAAGTTCAGTAAAGACACCAGTTCACTCACTAAACATTTTTTTCTCTTTCCTGTGCGTGACCTCGACCCTCTGAAAAACCCACCTTTGAAAAAGGGCAGTTGGAACCCATCAATGAGGTATGTACAGAAAATGTATTAATTCAATCTCCTATTTTATCGTATCTGTTCATTAATGCCGATTTAGGGGGTAAAAGATTGTGTTTACAAAATCAGAGTTGTATCTTGACCTTTTCCTTCTATCTTTTGGGCTGAATTTTTATGTTTTTAACCATCAGCATCCTGTCTCAAGTCATTCATTATTCAACCAACTATGCACACATTCAGCCTCAGCGGAAGTGAGAGTGACTTGGCTTTTTGGAGCGAGTAATCTTCGTGATTTTGTTGTGTTCTTCTGTCTCTTTGGAGTCAGTCAGTCTAAATCAAAGAGAAGCAAGTTGTGTTGTAAAAAGACTAATATGTCTTTCATGAAGGACCTCTATCCAAACATCTGGCCTAAGTTCTGGTCTACCTAATAAGGGTCACACTGAGTGACTGAAGGATGTTTGTCCCGCCCAACTTCCTGTTTTATTTGAAAACATATCACCATGGGGAAGAAAATTGTGTTTACATTATCGTTCAAAATTGTTTTTGCATATGTTTTTGAAAGAAGTCACTTATGCTCACAAAGGCTGCATTTATTTGATCAAAAATACATTAAAACATTAATGTTGTGAAATATTAGTACTATTTTAATATATTCTGTGATGGCAGAGCTGAATTTTCAGCATCATTACTCCAGTCTTCAGTGTCACATGATCCTTCAGAAATCATTCTAATGTACTTACTTAATTCTCATATTTATCAATGCTGAAAAAAACTGCTTAATATTTTTGTTTAAACTGTGAGGCATTTTTTCAGGATTCTTTGCTGAATAGCAAGTTCAAATGAACAGCATTATTTTTGAAATAGGAATCTTTTCTGACATTATAGATGTATTTATTGCTGTGTACAACTTTTGATCAGTTTAATGCATCCATGCTGAATACAAGTATTATTTTCCTTAAAAAATTAATTTGGTGGTGTGTATATCTAATTAAATCACTCGATTTTTGGTGGATTAGCTCTGACTTGTACAGTTTACTTCAAAGTCCCACTAGAATAGTCTCACTAAAGATGTAAGAATCTCTCTGGGGCTGTTGACCAGAGAATTACAAAAAAGTCCCTTAAGCACAGATCATACATTACCATTTTTATCATCATAATATGTATAGTCTGCATCCGGTGCAGGCCAGTCAGTCGCTGTTTACTGGAGAGTCTTTGTGTCCCTTTGTGATCTTGTTCTCAGGGTCTTCTGTCCAGACTGTCTGACTTCCTGTTGTGTCGCTGGTCGTGCCGCTCCTGTTGGCAGTGGTGCTGGGAGTGCAGCTGCTGTCAGCCCACTGATGAGGAGGTGGAGATTCTGGGGCCTTTTCCAGCTCAGACTCCATCATGGCTGTGAGTACACACCCGTACAACCCTCATACAACCCACAAACAATGCTCACACTTCCCAAATAACCCAGAACAATTCATCATTCATCTCATCTGTCTACTCTCTCATCATAGCAGTCAGGCTCAAATTGAGACAGACTGAGATTGAATACACAGTGTTACTGAACAAATCTCAAGACAATCCCAAAGGTATAATTTGTCAAAGGCTCGTTGTTGTTGATGGATGGTGTGTTCTGGTTATGTTTGGAATGGAATACTAGCCTCCTGCTTATTGAATAATTCGCAGTAGGAACTGCATATCTACCTACTATTTTTTATTACTATGTTATTATACTATACAACACACCATACACAGGTTTAGGGTTGGTAATATTTTAAACCTCTTGTGCTCACTGCATTTAATTGATTGAAAATGCAGTATAGTGTCAAATATTACAATTTAACATTGTAATTTATTTTAAAATGTAACCTATTCCTGTGATGGCAAATCATCAGTGTCACGTGCTTGTAGAAACCATGATACATTATTTTCAGGAGTCTTTGATAAAAAGTTCAAAAGAAGCATCATTCGAAATATAAATATTTTGTAACACTATAAATATCTTTACTATCACTTTTGATCAATTTAATGCAAGTTAATAAGTACATTTGTTTTGCATTTTCATTCACTTTTGTGTAAAAAAAACAGTTGAAATTCGAATTAAATAATAAATTAAGAATGTGAATATTCAGTATCAGTATGCATGTAGTAGTATTCTAGAATGAAATGCCATAGTATGCCAACAGTGGAATATTACACTACGGTCACATTGACATTCCATGTTTAATTCAGCATGTGGTGTCCAGCTATTATCTCAAAAATTAAAATGGTTGTTTTGTATTTTCAATCCAAGTGTACAGATATCATAGCTTTGGAATTATGATCAGTTAATGAATTAATGAAGATCTCAGCTGATATTCTTTATTTAAAAAAAGTGTA
>NW_015549597.1:338752-371444 GCF_001515605.1 Sinocyclocheilus anshuiensis | reverse complement strand
AATATATATATATATTGTGTGTTTTATATATATAATATATATATATATATATATATATATATATATATAATATACTGTACGACTACTGAGTATTTGACTGCTTAAAATTTCAATTAACCTGCTTAATTTTAACTACTGTTAACAAAGTGGTAATCTCTAGTTTTAGTCATTGGTTTTGTGGGCTAATGGAAGTGATATTGATGCAACAGATGGCTTTCCTGAGACGTTCTAGGAAACTGCTTTTCTATTCTCCATTACTCAAGCTCCTAATGACTGGGGTGTGGAGCTATTTGTGTTCCCATGCAGGAACAGCAAGGGTAATATGATTAAAATGGAGACGTGATTCATATATTAGCAGGGATAATTTGTTATTTGAATGCAAGCAGTCACCACAGGCTGTCAAGCTTTTTTAAAGCATCTTTTTAATGACATCATTCAATGACTTTTACCAGGACTAAACAAAGGTGGCCATAGATGTCTGTTTTTCCATTTTGCAATATGCATTATCACCAATCAGCAGTTTCCTGTTGTGAAATGTCATTCACACTTGTTTAAAGAATGGAGTCGATGTGGTCACCAGAGACTACTGACTTGTGCTGGTTTGACTGAGATCATGCTGGGTGGGAATTGAATGCTTGTTTAAAACCAAAAACTGGGACCAAATGGCTGGATTAGTTGCAAGACTTTTGATTATGAGCTTCCAGGAACAATGTAATCATAGTGTTCAATTCATAACATATTGGAGATGCAAGGGCTGCATCTTTAACAGAATAGAACATGTTCTTCCAGACTGTGATTGTACAGTCATGACATATACCTCACCCTATAAGTCCAGCCACTCTCATTGCCTCGGATCACTCCTAAGGCCATTTGTTTTAGAATCGTCCGTTGCTATGACAACTATCTCCCTCTGAGCTGTAGTCATGGACACAAAGGGTCCTTGATGATCCCCAAGGGAGGACTCAGAATCAGGCCTGCACAAAGATATCCTGCGCAGAATATTTACCTCTGTAGTTGGAAAACAACCAGATTAGAACAGGATGTTGCAAAAAATATTACACAATATTGGGCAATAATGTGATTGCACATTCATTAAGAAGTGGATTCAGTCACAGTGTCAGATATGCACAACAAATTTGAGTGCTGGATTGTAAGATGTTTTTTACTGTTGTTTTTCAGCTCATGTCGAATTGTTCTATTTTTTAGCCTACAGTATAGCCTATGATTTATTTGTCTGCTTTTATTTATTATCAGGCCATGTTGGTCAAGAAACCCTGCTTCTTGTCATATTTTAGCAGTGTATGAATTAATATCCCAGAAGTATTGCTATGCAAAAGTTTGTTCCCTCTTCCAAATGTGGTATATTTGCAGCAGTTGGCACTTGTTTGAATAATAGGTTAGCATGAATTTGTAAGTAAAATGTGGCGTAAAGACTTCTTAAGCGTCTGTAATCATACTGTAAACATTCATGCAAACACATAATGTTTCGTAAACATCATACAGCTTAAATAACCCTAGTCTTTCTGATGCAGCTGGTTGACCAACAAAGTTTTGTTTGTGAAGATGCTAACATAGCCTGCAGCTTAAACAGTATAACATGGTGCTTGCAAAGCCAAGGTTATGGGTTCGATTTCAAACGGATTTATAAATTGAAAAAATTGCATACAGTCCCTGGAATAAATTAGCGGTTTTCGATAAAATTGGATAAAATGCACTACCCTTTAAAAGTTTGGGGTCACTACGATTTTATGTTATTTATTTATTTTTGGAAGAAATTTTTATTCTGTGAGGATGCATTGAATTGGTTAAAAATTACAGTAAAAACTTTACCGTTGTAACTAAATATTTCTATTTCAAATCAGTTCTGTTATTTTCAACTTTCTATTCCCGTTTTGCAGACTGAAATCTGAGTTCAAAACCTTATTTTTAGAAACATTTGGACTTGACCTGGAGTCTCAAATGAGCTGGTGTCGACTAATCATAAAAAATATGGTCTTGGCCTCGACTTGAGTCAAAGTCTGGAATGTACGAACTCAACGCTGTTCTATGTGTCAAAAAATCCTGGCAAAAAATTGTATCATCACGGTGCCCAGAAAAAAAAATATGAACTGTTTTTAACATTGATAATAATAGGAAATGTTTCTTGAGCACCAAATCAGAATATTCGAATGATTTCTGAAGGACCATGTGACACTGAAGACTGGCGTAATAATGACAATTCAGCTTTGCTGTCACAGGAATAAATTAATTAATTAATTTAATATATTCAAATAGTAAATTGTTGTTTTTACTGTATTTCTGGTCAAATAAATGCAGCCTTGGCGAGCATAAGTGTCTTCTTTTAAAAACATTAACACCCAAAATGTTTGAACAAATAATGTAAATGGTAACATATGTTGACATTTTCAACAGGGAATGTGTCAGTACTACTATTAAGGCTTAACAAACTCATATTTTCCAGTGTCAATGAATGCAATGTCGAGAAAGGCACAAATTCTCACACCATGGCCGAGAACCACGCTTCACCTACTCAAACTGACACCACTACAAACTACAGGCCACCCTCCTCAGAAACGTCCCGATCCACCTTCACCCTGGCAGGCCAGCTCTCCAGTGAGTCCAGACTCAACTCTCAATTTATACAGAATAGAATGACTGCTTGAATTTCGCCTAATGGCGCTCCCATTTTGCAGGTCTGAACGCCCAACGGCCAAGCTCCCCCATGGTGGATGTAAAGCCAATTGAATTTTGGGCTATGGGACCCCGGAAGGAAGTGGTGCAGCCCCTGCGCAAGCCCCCGACACCGCCAGATGACTACTTCCGCAAACTGGAGCCCCGTCTGTATTCTCTAGACTCCTGCAGCGATGATGTTGACTCTCTGACGGATGAGGAGATCCTGGGGCGCTACCAACTGGGCATGCTGCACTTCAGCACACAGTACGATCTCATCAACGCTCACCTCACCGTGCGAGTCATCGAGGCCCGGGACCTGCCCCCTCCCGTAACATGCGATGGTGCTCGCCAAGACATGGCCCACTCCAACCCCTACGTGAAGATGAGCCTACTGCCTGACCACAAGAACTCCAGGCAGACCGGCGTTAAACGCAAGACCCAGAACCCAGTTTTTGAAGAGCGCTTCACTTTTGAGGTCCCCTTCCTGGAGGCGCAGAGACGCACCCTACTGTTCTCCGTGGTCGACTTTGACAAGTTTTCACGGCACTGCGTCATCGGGAAAGTGTCTCTTCCTCTTAGTGAGGTTGATCTAGTGAAGGGAGGACACTGGTGGAAGGCCCTGGTGCCCAGCTCTCAGGTAATACCACTTGCCTGAGTCACATTATTTCTTTTTCAGTCATTTTAGGTGTGGCGCTTGCACAATAACTGAGAAGTTAGGTCACACAGAATTAAATTAAGCAATTTAGTAAAATGTGAAATCATTGTAGCCATACTTCAGAATATCCTGCCTTATAAGTATGCACACCATAGTACTCCTAAATATTTCTTGCCCTAGCTCTGTGTTTAGGATGTGTTATATGCACAGTCATGCTCAACCACATATTAACCTACACTATTGTTCAAATTGTGGGGGGTCAATATGATTTTTTTTAAGTTTAAAAGAAGTCTCTTCTGCCCACAAAGGCTGTGTTTACTTGATCACAAATACAGTAAAAACAGTAATATTGTGAAATATTATTACAATTTAAAATGACTGCTTTCTATTTTTATATATATTTTAAAATGTAATTTGTGACTCTGGAGCACAAAACCAGTCATAAGTAGCTGGGCTATATTTGTAGCAATAGCCAACAATACATTGTATGGGTCAAAATTAATTAGGATATTAAGTAAAGATCATGTTAAATGAAGATATTTTGTAAATTTCCTACCATAAATATATCAAAACTTAATTATTGATTAGTAATATGCATTGTTAAGAACTTCATTTGGACAACTTTAAAGGCGATTTTCTCAATATTTTGATTTTTTTGCACCCTCAGATTCCAGATTTTCAAATAGTTGTATCTCATTCTCAGCCAAGTATTGTCCTATCCTAACAAACCATACATCAATGGAAAGCGTATTTATTCAGCTTTCAGATGATGTATAAATCTCAATTTCAAAAAATTTACCCTTATGACTGGATTTGTGGTCCAGGGTCACATTTATTCCTGTGATGCGAAGCTGAATTTTCAGCATCCTTACTCCAGTCTTCAGTGTCACATGATCCTTCAGAAATCATCCTAGAATGATGATTTGCTGCTCAAGAAACATTTCTTATTATTATCAATGTTGAAAAGAGTTGCTTAATATTTTTGTAATAAATTGAATTATTTTTTTCAGGATTCTTTGATGACTAGAAAGTTCAAAAGAACAGCATTTATTAGAAATATAAATGTTTTGTAACATTATGAAAGTTTTTACTGACACTTTTAATTTAATGAATCATTGCTAAATCATTGCTAAACAAAAGCACTCAATTCATAGAAAAAAAAAATGTACCCAAACATTTCAATGGTTGTGTATTTGTGTCTGTTCCAAATTATATTGTTAATATTAGGAAACTATTAGACAAAACCAGATACTTTTTCATGTAGAAAGGTTTTCATTGTTGAGCTTTAATTGCAGTCTTTGACACTTAAAAAGATGCACAAAGTCTTAATTTGCTGACATCATTATCAAGACTTGATTGATTTCTCAGTGTGATGTTTTTCAGAATGAGGTTGAGCTTGGTGAGCTTCTTCTGTCCTTAAACTACCTGCCCAGTGCTGGCAGGTTAAATGTGGACATCATCCGAGCAAAGCAGCTGCTTCAGACGGACATGTGCCAAGGCTCAGGTAAATGTATTTTAGTGTGTTTTGCTCATTCCACTCTCTACAATTTCAGAGGACTTATAGCAGAGCTTCAGTGACTACAGAAATCTATGTAAGTAGTATTGTCTAAGTATAGTGATGGAATAACTTGCTTTGTCTCTGAAACAACTTTCCTTTTACGCTGACATCACTTTGGCCACACACGCCATGTGATAAATTTAACCAATAGTCAAATAGCTATTTAATCTTTGTTTTAGCAAATTCGCTATTGGTCTTGCTCCATTTTGGTTTGTAATGCACACTTTCATGATCTAATCAGTTCCTGATGGATAAAATCAAGCCCTGCCCAGATTTTTTCCCCACTGAGTATCCCGTTAAATATGCTACATCACAAAAACGAAATTTGTTTCAGAAAGCAATTCATGTTAACTTCAACCCAGTTGTTTCTTCTCTGTATCCAGATCCTTTTGTTAAGGTGCAGTTGGTGACAGGCCTTAAGTTGATGAAGACTAAGAAGACGTCCTGTATGAGGGGCACCATTGACCCCTGCTACAACGAGTCCTTTAGCTTCCGTGTACCTCAAGAGGAACTGTGTGAAGTCAGTCTTGTGTTCACAGGTATTGTTTTGAAATTATTAAGCAGGACAAGTCTTTTTTACATCGATAATAATAATAATGTTTTGAGCGTATTAGAATGATTTCCGAAGGATCACGTGACACTGAAGTCTGGAGTAATGGCTCCTAAAAATTCAGCTTTGCCATCACAGGAATAAATGACATTTAAAAAAATATATTAAAATATAAAAACAGTTCATTTGTAATGATATTTCACAATATGTTTGTACTGTATTTTTGCTCAAATAAATGTAGCCTTGGTGAGCATAAAAGACTTCTCTAAAAACATTTTTAAAAATCATACCAACCCCTAACTTTTGAAAGATATTTTTCTAATGATGCTAAATTAATCCATTAATCCAAATTCACAGCCTATTCATAACAGCTGAAATTGTCTTGTTGGATACCTAATGCAGTAAAGGTGAAAAGCCACATCTCCAGGGTAGAACATGCCAATTTTAACCAGGTGACATGTAGCAATTCCTCACAATTAGTGTAATCTAGCTTGTGACCCAGGGCTGCCATGGGGCACCTCATTAAGATTCATTTAAATTCCAATAGGATTTATTCAATTACAGATGCTGCCAGTCAGAAGCTGACCCGGACAGTTGCTCATGCAGAGATTTTATGCACTGGTACACACTGACATTTAATATTTGCACTCGCCATGCACCGTGGTCCGTGATTGCACAGAGCTGATGGTGGCCTGCGCTCATAACCTGCCATTTGAGACAGTATAGAGCAGTAAGCCCAGCCCAACAAGTAGTTTATGCTGGTTTACTCGGGTTTAATCAGTGCTAAGTCAACAGTGATGTTTACAAACAGGTATATCTCACGCTAAAGGGTGAGTGCAGCCTCCTGTACCCCATCTAGGCTGGTCAGCATGTGTCTCTCCCCAGTCGTACCATCCAGGGCTGCCTGGCCCACCGCTTCTCTCTGATGTTTCAGACTACAAAGCCCTGCAATCAAACACTGCCTGCAATCCCACCCCTGCTGGGCCTCTGTCTCTCACTTCTGGTCTGTTTGATGAGACTCTCTCTCTCTCTATGTATCCCTTGCTCTTCTTTAGCGCATTCTTTTTATCAGTTCTTTTACTTTTATTTCTTTGCAATTCCTAGTGTCATTTTTCACAAGTATCACTAACTGAAGGATCCCGCTGACAGAGCAGGTAATGGGAATTTAATGGTGGTGTTCTGTCCATATGCTATCCTTAAGCAGTGAGTGGAAACAGATCTTCTGGCTCTGTTCAACATGAATCCCATCAGGCAACTATGCACATTGGAAGGGGTCAAAATTGTGCCCAGTACCACAATCATAGGTGGAGTGCTTTAACTAGTGGTCTGCGACTTTTGAACTGTTTTGTTTATTTTATAATGTGTTTACACAGACTTTTTATTAAAGTACCTAAGCAGCATAAATGTATTTGCATGAGTATACTGCATATAATACAAACATTCATTACTAAGGTAATTAGATTTTAGTTTAGTTACCTTTCTAATAATAGAAAATAAATAAATAAATAATAAAGACTACATTAATTATTGCTTTATTGTCTTTAGTAATATTATTAAAATATAACACAAATATCCAGTGTTTTTAAAATAATGTAGTCAGATATTACTTTAGTTAACATTCTAATAATAAAAATGTATTATTAATTTGTAACACGAAATTAACATTTTATTATTAGCAGTAGTAGTAGTATTAGTATTATATTAATTGTTATTACATATATTTTAATAAAATAATTATATAACTAATAATATAGTTTTATTATTAGAATGTTAACTAAAGTAATATCTGATTACATTATTTAAAAAACTGCATGTTTGTTGTATTTTAATAATATTACTACTAATAATACTCTAAAAATAATTAATGTGGTCTTTATTATTATTATTATTATTATTACAACTAAAACACTTTTTATGAAAATATGATACAAACATCCATTTTTTTTTAAATCAAGTAATCAGATATTAGTTTAGTTAACATTCTAATAATAAAAATACAATTATAATAGTAACAATAACAACTACAATAATATGAACACTACATTAATAATTTGTATTTTATTTTATTATTATTTTAATACAATACTAACATCCAGTGTTTTAGAATAAAGTAATCAGATATTTAGAGGGTAAATGATAGTGTGTTTAGGTCAGTGTGTTGGTTATGTTTTGAGCTGGAGATTTCCCTTAACTTCACTTTTCAAATACGCTTCCTTTGAAACATGATTGTGCATTTGGAGTAGGAGACATTCATGCATTATAAGATAACCCTTGATGCCTTTGCCTCAGTATTTCCCATTCTAAAGCAGCAGTAATGATCTGTACCTCATCACAGTTGTGGTTTTATCAAATATGAACGAGCCCCGAGCAGCAGAGTTCCCTCAGGACCGTTGAATGTGTCATAGCTGGTGATGTGATCAGCTCAACAGAGCGAGTGCAGTGCAACACACACCACGCCTGTGTCTTTGCTTCCAGCTCATGATGTCAGCCATCCACACTGCTCAGTGTTTGTCTTCTAACTGACATGTATTTTGCAAAGCATGAAGACAGATGAATATGGTTTAACAAACTCTTTTATTTGAATTATAGGATTATACATAGAAGAGTCACAAATGAAGGTTCTGTCATCATTTATTCACCCTCATGTTTTTCCAAACACGTTTGACTTTGGATGCATTTTGGATGACATGCTGATTACTAATTTCCGTGCAGTTACATTGAAGGGGGACTGAGCTTTTAAACTTAAAAAAGGATGCAAAAGCCAGGGTTATTGTAGTTACTGAAAAATAAAACCATAAAATAGCTCTCTCATTACTTAAAAATAAAATAAATGTTAACTGAAATAAACCATATATATATATATATATATATATATATATATAAAACGTATATATTATGCTAACTGGACACATTTCTCAGTTTCAGTTAGATTAACTGATGTACTAAAATAACTAAAACTGAAAAATATATTAAAAGCTATATGGACTTGCGAAAAAAAATGATGAAAACATGTAACAAAATGACTAAAACTTGAACTAAAAGTAAAATCAGAAAATATGAAAATAAAATCATATTCAAAATATTAATAAACACTGTTTTAGTATCTCAGTGACACTAAAATAACACTGGCAAAAGCACATCATAAAAGTATCATAAATGTGGTTCATTCAGCTTGTGCACTACATTCCAGGTCTTCTAAAGAACTGACTAAAATGTACTTTAATTTCTTGTCTTTTTTTCACTGATCTTCCCTACTGTTAACCATCGTGACAGCATCTTTAAGTCTTGGACTTGAACTCAAACTTGACTCATTATCTTTCAACCATTCGCTGAGCAATTCACAATGGTTTTATGAACTGAATCAACTGATTCATTGAAGATATTATGGTGTGTGTGTGCACACCAAAAACATCTGCTGATCCAATCTGAGGGTTCTCAAAGCAGCTCTCCACTATAAACAGGCGTGTCTCCCATTCTTTTTATCTTTATGGAATGTTTTCCGTGTCACTTTTGCAAATAAAAACAATACAAAACATTTTCTTGTACAGCCAGACGTGACTCTCGCTTCTCGAGAGCTGATGTTGCTTGGTGACGGCGTATCACCAGCTCTGGTCTGCAGCTGAAGTCGTGATGCTGCGAGATCCTTGTCTGGAATGCGGCTGCATCATTGACTGCCACCTCTGGGCTTTGTGATAATATTATTTGCACTTCCTGCTATTTTCCCAGCACTCCACTGCCAGTTACAGGAAAGAGGGGCAATCACAGAGAAGAACAGTCTTCAATCTTGTTTATGAGCAATGATGAAATTAACCTCGTACTCTGACCCGACTCCATTAACAAAACTGGACTGAGGCAGAGAAAAACAGATTGACACGAATAATAAGACAAAGAAAAGAGAGGACACATTTGTGTTACTATTATTGTTGTATGATTGATTTACTCTTATAGTTTTTGTTAATACATTTAATTATTTTTTTATATATATATATATTATATTTATATTTTAGTTCAAGTTTTAAGAATTGTGTTTTGTCATTTATATTACTTTTTTTTAATATGTATATATAGTTTTTTATTTTTGTGTTTCCTTAATATAGTTTTAGTTTTTAGGTTTAGTTTCAGTTATTTCAACATTTGTGTAATATTTTAAATATTTTTAAATATCATATTTCAGTTTATTTCATGTTTTTTATGATCTTTAATTTTTCATGTGTAAAAGTGGGTCTTAAAATAGTGACTGGAGAGGGAAAAGCTTAATTAATTTACAATTCATAATACGGAGACTCCAAGCAGCCATTATTGCTAATAAAATGTTTTTTATTAACTTTATTTATACATTACAGTTTTAATGCAGCTTTACATTAATAAACAGAAGAATCATGATTCAATAATGCAAACAGAATTCAACTCTGCTGTAAAGCAGCTCTACAAAGACAGTAAACAGTCATTATTCAGTTGAAATCAGCTCATTGTTGATTCAGTTTGGTTCAATAACTGTGTAAAGTTCATCAATTATGGTATGACTTTAATTCATCTATAAATCAGCTCTGGAGAAAACAGACTGTCTTAATCCGACTGGTTTTAACATTGATATTTATGTTTTTTTCCTTCTTAGTTTACGGGCATAACGTGAAGAGTAGCAACGATTTTGTTGGTCGCATTGTCATCGGCCAGTTCTCCACCGGCCCGCAGGAAACCATGCATTGGCGCCGGCTCCTGGGCTCTCAGCGCACCCCAGTGGAACAGTGGCACAGCCTGCGCTCCCGTGCCGAGTGTGACCGCGTCTCTCCGGCTTCGCTCGAGGTCACATAATACTAACACAGGACAGTCACTGCAGGTGGGATAGAGATCTATGGAAAAGAGCTTTAACCTAAAACTTAAGACACAAACATCTAGGAGTTTCCTGGTGGTTCTATGTATAATTTATATTGGTATGAAACATAAACTAATAGATCTATTCTCTATAGAATAGTGGGCTCTGTCTTGGTGTTCACTCTCCCTTACCATTATTATAATGAGGAGATATAGACCGTAGAAAAGACCTCAGAGAGTTTCTCTGTTTATGATGACGAGCAGAAGCCTGCTGTCCATGTTTTCTTTTTATCACATTGATACTATCTTACATGGGAGCTCAGTAATCTCATCATCATCTGATCCTCGGCTGCGTTCAGGCTGTGAGCCTCAGGCAGTTGAGACCATACCTAACCACTGGTTTGGTCTGCAGTGTTTTAATAATCATATTGTTTCTTTTTTCAGACTTCAATATGATTGCAGTTCTTGAAGTAGTTGGAAATCTGTGGCAACACAGTTGGTCATTTTTATTGCCTGCTTTGAATGTTTCAAGTACGATTTTACACCAAAGCTTGGTTTGGTTGAGTTTTGTGACCCGTATCACTGTTCTTCATGCACGTATTGATCTCTGATTGTGTTTAAGTGTTTGTGAGTGCGCGTTTGGTAAATGTTTGCACTTATGGCAGCTGAAGTCTACAGAAACCCTAAGAGGCTATGCATTATTTTATTTTTATATTTTTTAAAGATTTTTTGTTTTCTTGGGATTTTTCTGCATCTTGTTACTATTTCTCATGTCATCTCTCAAACATCACAAAAGTTTGGGGTCAGGAAGATTATTTTTTATTTTTAAGAAATGAGTATGTTTTTCAGCGAGGATGCATTCAATTCATCAAAAACATTCATTTCTATTTAAAAAAATGTTGTTCTTTTAAAATGTGTATTCTTCAAAGAATCCTGGAAAAAAAATGTATCACGGTTTATACACAAATAAAATAAGCAGCATATTAGAATGCTTTCTGAAGGATCATGTGACAGAAAATTCAGCTTTGAATCACAGGAATAAATTACATTTTAAAATATATTCAAATAGAAAACTCTTTAATTGTAAATATATTTCACAATATTACTGTTTTACTGTATTTTTGAGAAAATAAATGCAGCCTTGCTGAGCATACGAGATTTTTTACTTTAAATAATAATATATGGCTTCTTAAGGCTTCTGTAGATGTTTAGATCCCCTTGTAAATGCATTAGTGTTAGTGTCTGCACATGTGAACATGCTTTCACAGCTTGGGCAATATAATGCCATGCCAAGAAGGTGCAGATACATGCATTTCTCTTTGCACTGTTGCCTTCACTCCACGCTTTTGCCAAGTTCACTTCATGTACTGTATTATCAACATCTTGGAGCTGTATTTTGTCTCAACTCTTTCTCAGTCAGTCTATGACGTATGTAAGCATAAATAAGATACGTTTAGGGGGGAAAAAATGTACTTAGCATAGAATCGAAGTGCAATCAGAAACATTACTGCATCTGTCTTCTTAATCTTTCTTCTGTGTGACCTGTGCGAGATAAGTGTTTGTTTCAGGTCAGCTGTATGTTTCCACCACTGTCAATGTTAATGTAGATGATTACAAATGATTAGAGTGGTAATATTAACACGTAATAATAATGAAGCTGTGCCAGTGAAGACTTGTATTTATTTATTTATTTAGATTTTTAAAAAAAAATGCATATAGTAATAGCTATATAATTATCTCTAAAACATATCTGTGTATATTTATAACTTAAATTGTGTACAGAGAATTGAACAAAGCATGTTGCAATATAGATGAAATAGAATATAGATAAATCATGATTAAAAAAAAGCAGTTCAAATGACTTCACTGACAGAAAGATTTTGGTTTCAAGGGTGACTGTTTTTAACAGAAGACATCATTATATTCTAAACAAAAAATGTTTAGTCCACCATCTCCCTGTCTGCTCTGAAACTTCTGAGAGTTTGTTCCGCTGATGCTGTTCATGTAATGGTTTATTAAGTGTGAGAAGAAATGAAGCAGACCTCTGATCAGCAGAATCCCTTTAAAGGTCTCTTTCACAGAGACTGTAATGTGTGAATCAATCAGAGACATGTATTAAGTGAGGAAAGTGTATTTTGGTTGTTCCATAATGCATTAAAGTGACGTTTATTACTGGACTTCTTTCTCCCTTTGTTTTAGTATGCTTTTTATTTTTATAGAAGGAATTTTTATGGAATCTTCTTATACCTTTCATATTTTATATACCTGCACTTTGGTGCAGATTGGACATCAGTAAAGTCTAAAATCACTGGATCATTTAAAAAAAATGAGTGAACTATCCCTCTGTTATTCATTTGAAATATTTGTTTAAACCATTTTGCAATTGCAGTGATGGCAATACACTAATTAAATCACACACACATTCACACACACACACACACACACACACACACACACAAAAGGATTCAGGCTTGTTTGTGTAAAAAAAAAAGTTCCCTCTGCAGGCCTTACGAGGGAGATAATTACTCTGAGGGTTACAAGAGGGTCAATTAATTACTCTCTTTAGCAACAGGGGAACAGCTTAACCCCACTGTCCACATGGGTCAGGCATATAATCATCAAAACTACCTTGTTTACGAATTTACAAATTGAATTTTCCTCTTGACATATTTCAAGACAAATTTTATTACAAAATTCCCATCCAGAAAGGCAATTAAAGCTGAGGTTTTGAAATGAAAACTTTAAAATCTTATAACAAAAACTTTTCATAAATTAACTTTTATGGTCCATGTACTTAATTTTCCCATAAAGCAGTGTGCCATGCATGAGACAATGCAAAAAAGAAACAAGTGCAATGGTCAAAGATATCCATTTAGCACATGTTTGCATAAAAACAATGGAAAAGCACAGTGGAAAACAAAAACGTGTTCTTTGTGAACAGCCCCATAATATAAAACGTTTTCTAAACATTGAGGTATATTCTAAATAAATAAGCATAATTGTGACCCTGGACCACAAAACCAGTCATAAGGGTCAATTTTTCGAAATTTAGGTTTATACATCTGAAAGCTGGATAAATAAGCTTTCCATTGATGTATGGTTTGTTAGGATAGGACAATATTTGGCTGAGATACAACTGTTTGAAAATCTGGAATCTGAGGGTGCAAAAAAATCTAAATATTGAGTAAATCATCTTTAAAGTTGTCCAAATGAAGTTCTTAGCAATGCATATTACTAATCAATAATTAAGTTTTGATATATTTACAATAGGAAATTTACAAAATATCTTCTATGGAACATGATCTTTACTTAATATCCTAATGATTTTTGGCATAAAAGAAAAATCTATAATTTTGACCCATACAATGTATTTTTGGCTATTGCTACAAATATACCCCAGCAACTTAAGACTGGTTTTGTGCTCCAGGGTCACAATTAGTGACAATTATGTTATTATTATTTATTATTGTTAAACTTATCTATTTCGTGACAGTGTTGAATTATAAGTGTAATATAGTAAATTCCTCACTAGCGGAAACTTGTGTGGATAAGAATAGAGGTTTTTTTTTTGGTGGGGGTGGTCACTAATTGGCACAGCATATGAACTAGAGAGAAAAGCAGAAAAGGTCATCTGCCTAGCTGAGGTTAAGCTCTTTCTGTCTTTTGAAGCTCTGCAGTCAACAGAGGCTTAAATGCCTTCTCTTTTAGAATCTCACCTTCTAGGTCAGAGACAGAAAAATGTGCACAGACGGACACTGACAGTGTTTGGGATTCCAGATCAAGACTCAGGAGTCATTATATGGACACACACATTCCTGTCTCAAGGTCTACAAGAAATGAAAAATACCCTTTCTATCAAAAACAAGAGACATTTTCTGACTTTTTATAAAATCATGGGGTCTCCAGCAAAAGTACCCTATTTGAAAAGAAGGAAATAATGTCTCAGAGCATTAATGGCCAGTTGATTGGGTGGGGGGAAAAAAAACAATAAGCATTCGGTCTAGTTCAGTTTAGCCATATATTGCAGCTCACTATCTACACAAAAAATAAAAGTTCTTTATTGGCTTCTATAGTTCCATGAAGAACATTTAACATTCATGGAAGCTTTCCATTCCACAAAAGATTCTCTTTAGATTATTCAAATGTTTGCCAAAGAAACAAATGCTTCTTTTAAGAACTAGTCACTGAAAGGTTCTTTGGGAAAGCAAAAATGGTTCTTCTATGGCATTGCTGCAAAAAATATATACACACATATATACAACAGTGATAGGAGGACGATGGAGGCAGGGAATTGGAGTGAAGGGGAGAGAAATGCAAATGAAGTGCCTATAGCAGGCTGGAGAGAGCCCTTCATCACTGCAGGGATGGAGATGAGCGGACATCTTGTTGCTGCACTGTGATTGAGGGATGTTGGGTGTCAGTGTTGACGATAAAGAACTGGATAAACAATCTTAGCTCTGAGGTTAGTTTTCCAGTGTAGGAATCTTACAGACGAATGGAAAGGCCTTGTCACAATTGTTGTCATTCCAAGACCTCAGTGCTGCAAAAGATGGAAAGATGCAAACAGTTTCTTTATTTTGTAATGTCCTGACATATTTAGTGGGGTTGTCAATCAGCTATATATATCTCTCTCTTATTACTGGTTCCACAAAAATGTTTAGCAGCATGACTGTTTTCAACATTGATAATAATATGTTATTCGAGCAGCAAATCAGTATATTAGAATGATTATTGAAACATCGTGTGACACTGAAGAGTGAAGTAATGGCTGAAAATACAGCTTTGCCATCACAGTGTTAAATTACATTTGAAAATATATTAAAATAGAAAAAGTCATTTTAATATTTCACAATATTACTGTTTTTACTGTATTGATTAAATACAAACTGCAGCCTTGGTATGCATACAAGACTTCTTTCAAAGATATTGAATGTTAGTTTCTTAACATGTTACAGCATGACTGTTTTCAACATTGATAATAATATGTTATTCGAGCAGCAAATCAGTATATTAGAATGATTATTGAAACATCGTGTGACACTGAAGAGTGAAGTAATGGCTGAAAATACAGCTTTGCCATCACAGTGTTAAATTACATTTGAAAATATATTAAAATAGAAAAAGTCATTTTAATATTTCACAATATTACTGTTTTTACTGTATTGATTCAATACAAACTGCAGCCTTGGTATGCATACAAGACTTCTTTCAAAGACATTGAATGTTAGTTTCTTAACATGTTATCTTAATTGTACTAAATTATCTAAATTAATTTCTGTTATATGATTCAAAAAATTGCGAACTCACCACTGTTTTGTCTGTACCAGATCTCCACACAATCCTCCTCCTGAGGGATGCGATGGATGCCATCATCTGGTTGATTTCCATCCCAGTAACTGTATTCATAGGGTGACCCGTCTGTCCACTCCATAGTGCCCTCCTACCCACAAACTATGATTAACAACGCTATCACATTTGCTTGCTCCTTGCCCCTTGACCCTGAAGCGATAACTAAAATCTTCCTGCCAAGCACGAGTTCACACCTTTGATGCTTTCTGGATCATTTGATCCAGACTTTCAATTTACAAAACTGAGGGTTTGTTACAACATCATCCGTAAACTATCTACCTCAATTTAGTGTTAGACCAAAGTGTTGGTTCACCACTGTCTGGAAATGATTAAACATCACTCAGAGAACCTATATTTTCCATTCATGGGATTATTAGTGGGAGGATTTACATACTGGGCTTGGACAATTACAACATATACAAGCTATGTCAGTCATGTAGCTGTTAACGTTTTTTTAATGGGTTACTAGGAATCATGATTGCTTCACATAATAAAACATCAGTGAATCATTGAAAAATCAATATTTTGTGTTGCTCTTATTGTGTGATGTTTACCTGTCTTCTATCATGAAGGCCAATCCAAATATCTGTTGGAATTCCTGGTACACGGCTGTTCACAAGATCATAGACAAACACATTTTCCTCCCAGCTATGAAAAAGTTATTAGAAAGGGTATATTTTAATAGAAGGTCCAGCAAAATCCTGTACTGTAAGACAAATCGCAGCACTGTCAGGGACGAGTCATACCTGTGGATGGAGGTGAGTTTGGCAGATTTGTGTCCGTTTGAGAACTCAGCGCAGTACAGATCTGCCTCAGCCCAGGTGCGGTTCAAGGGGAAGAAGCGGTAACAGTAACCCTCAAATTCAGTCCAGAAGAGCGGACATGTCACAGGCTGGTTTGAGTCTGACAGTTGCAGGGGCAGTGCTAGAGGAAACGGTAATGACATTAAATCCATTTTAATTTAGCAGTTCAGTATAGTATACGAGCACATAATAGGTCAAACACTTACAAACACCACAAAAATATATTATTACGTTATCTGAAACAGCATCTGGAAAGTATTTAGCTGATTTCAAAATATAATGTCATTGTTTTCTTTTCACAGAACCAGCCTGCTTTCAATTTAGTTTGAACTGTGCAATAGCTAAAGAAATTCTGTTATGCAACAAAAACAATTATAGGTTACACTTTCCACCAAAAAAGTATGGTTATTACAGTATTTAAATATTACATTACAATAACTGAAGTCAGCTAAATGTAAGAAAAATGATTCCTAAATAAATGATAAATGAAATGCAATGTTAAGGAAAACAATTGAATTATTTAGTGGCAATTTTTTTTTCCAGCATAATATGTTACAGGGAGACTTTTCCTGCCTTTCAAATCAGAGTCATACTTAACCTTTAAAGATGGATTCACTGCTAGTCTAATAAATAAAACATTGCAAGTATAGCAATTATGTCACATCCTCATTCACTGGGCAAACTGTATACAAAATACAGATTAAAACTATACATTATAAACAGAAGCATCTATAACTTGGCAAAGCATCTCTGGTTTAGCTTGAGACTGCTATTCGCCATATAAAGAAGCAAATTAAAGCATATTAACTGTGTCTGCGCTGTATCCTTGTCTTTGGTTCTGGTGGCACTCACCTTGTGTGATCTTGATGTTTGTTGAAGGCAGAGCCCACACTGGGAAGCCGGTGATCAGTAGGGCTAAACACAATTCCCAACAGAGCATGTTTAGTGCAGGAGAGGAGATTGAGATCTGGAGTGTGTGTGTGTGTGTTTGTGAGCATGTGTGCTGCAGGACAGTGTGGAGTGTTGGGGAGATTAGAGGGTGTGTGAGCCTCTCTCAGCCCCTGCCTTTTTGTTGGACACTTCCTACTTGGTCAAGTCCAAAACACTGACATCAGACTGTGTAAGAAAAGGAGAAAGAGAGAACCCAAGGGCCTAAAACTGATATTTTGTGTCATTAACCCAATGTAATGCTCTCTGGGCGGACAATTTACTACATATACTATCCTTCGAAAGTTTGGGGTAAGTAAGATTTTTTTTTTTTAATAAATTAATACTTTTATTCAGCAAGGATGCATTAAATAAATCAAAGTGACAGTTAAGACATTTATAATGTTATAAAAATGTCTGTTTCAAATAAATGCTGTTATTTGGAACTTTCTTAAGCACCAAATCAGTATGAATGATTTCTGAAGGATCACGTGACACTGAAGACTGGAGCAAACGCTGCTGAAAATTCAGCTTTGCCATCACAGGAATAAACTACATTTAAAAATATATTAATATAACATTTACGTTTACTGTTTTTACAAATGAATGCAGCCTTCGTGATCACACGTCTTTTTCGAAAACATAAAAAATCTAACCAACCCTAAACCAACCCTATTCATATCACAAATAGGAAAAAAATAAAAAAAACAGGATGACCAAACGCCTTATCTATTTTACTATTCAAATCGTCTGCTTTTATTTCAGATTTAATTTAATAATTGAATTTATCAAAATGGAACTTAATTTATTAATTAAAATCAACTTTGCCATCACAGGAATAAACTACATTTAAAAATATATTAATATAACATTTACGTTTACTGTTTTTACAAATGAATGCAGCCTTCGTGATCACACGTCTTTTTCGAAAACATAAAAAATCTAACCAACCCTAAACCAACCCTATTCATATCACAAATAGGAAAAAAATAAAAAAAACAGGATGACCAAGCGCCTTATCTATTTTACTATTCAAATCGTCTGCTTTTATTTCAGATTTAATTTAATAATTGAATTTATCAAAATGAAACTTAATTTATTAATTAAAATCAATAACAGTTTTATTAGTGTTCTAAGTCAGTATTATGTTTGTTATAATATAATAACCTTTTGCAATTTTAACTTTTATACATATGGAAAGCATCTAATTCATATTGTTGCAGACACATCAAACAGAACTGACCTGTGATTCCTCATTAACCTTTAACTTGTGAAATTCAATCCCCAAACACCACAGTATGGCCACAACCTGGAGTGAGTAAGATAAATGCTTCAGAAATACCAACATGTTTGCCAACATAATAAAGCAAGAAAATAACTAACAGTTAAATGGTTTAACTTCAAATCTATGGAAACATTTCATCTTGTAATGATTTGTTGGAACATGTCCAGCTTGTCTACAGAGTTATTGAACACCCACTTCACACTACTTGTTTAGTTCCATTAGTCTCCCCTGACACCGTCTTGCATTTGATAGCGTGTCTGCTTTATCTCACGGCCTACAGAGCCCATGCTATTAAAGGCCCAGAATTCCTCTTATCTTTGTGAGGGCTGCCGCCTATAACAGCTAAGGGCAGGAGCGTGGCAATATGACTCATTCTTATACTGAAGAAGGACTCCATTTAAGATTTTCAAATGGGATTGCTGCTAAATATGGTCTCTAATTGAGTCGTTTTGTATGTCCTGTTGCTGCATCCTGCCAGGTGTAGACAAATAATATCTAACATGCAGTACAATACAGGAAGGAATGGCTTTAAATAACTTTTTTAACTTTCTGAAACACGTCGATTTTTACAAAGCTCATCGGTCTGAAAAGCGAGGTGTACGCTGATTGGCCAGCTATCCAGTGCGTTGTGATAGGATGAATACCTCAAGTGTGTGACAGAAATGTTACGCCCCTTACCATACTGTGATGCCGTGTACCGTGAGTGGCGGCCAGTGGGCTAGAGTGAGCGGAGGCAGGCAGGCTAGAGTGAGCGGCGGCCACATGTGAAGACCCCGGGCTAGACTCCGCTTCGTCCACGGTGAAAGCCGATCCGGCGATCCACAGCGTGAAGTTGATGTATCTCCTCAGCGACCAGCATGGATCAGCTCCAGGCATGACGAAGCGGATATCGTCCTCTTTTGGAAGGCTTTCACAACGAAACACACAGCGCCTCCATGACATGGCGGCAGCGGCAACAACAATACTACAGCGAGAATAAAAGTTATGCCTTCTTTCTTTGCGTGAACATTTGGGCGGTGTTATGCAAATCTTCCCACATAGTGATGTAGATATGTGGGGGCGTGTTTTGAACGAGGTGTTTTAGGTAGGCGTGGTTGACTCTTAGCTTTTATAAAGAATATCTCTTTGGGTTTGAGACTTTAGTCTTTGCAACTTTAGGGATCTTATCTATGCACGAACAGCTTGTAACACTCCAAAGAGAAAGGAAAAATTGAAATTGCATCATATGACCCCTTTAAATGCGATTGTCACTCCTGAAACTTTACAGTGTGTACGTGGCCACATGGTTGGCATTAGGGTTCTTCAAAACCATCTTTATAGAGCCAGATTCCTAAATTCATTCCCTGGATCACTGAGTTTTCGCCCCAAGCCAACAATGAGAAAGTAGTTCAGACATTT
The DNA here is from genome assembly GCF_001515605.1 of Sinocyclocheilus anshuiensis. NCBI lineage: Eukaryota > Metazoa > Chordata > Actinopteri > Cypriniformes > Cyprinidae > Sinocyclocheilus > Sinocyclocheilus anshuiensis. The sequence goes on along the minus strand of NW_015549597.1, from coordinate 351,434 downwards.
CCAGTGCATCATTGGGCGTACCCTGTTTGAGGAAGATGAACTGAGACGTGTGAGCTCGCTAAAAATATATTTTTTGAGTCTGGTATTGATTTTGAGTCAGTTCAAAGCCAGCTGATGTGCAGACATGAGATGAAACATAGCACCCCTGTTTTATTGGTAGAATTCCCAAAAATATGTTCTTGTACGTTGTACATTTTACATTGAAAAGGGGTGATTCATTCCAGAAAAATGTCTTTGGTTACCTTTACTTACATTGTCCTACATTGCTTGTAATCCCTCAGGTGTAGATGGTGGTGCACATTAGATAAGCAACAGCTGTGACATTCAGCACTTCCTGTAGCAGAACAGTCGAACAGCTGCACATATTGTTAATTATGAGCGCTTTTTGCTGACTTCCATTGAGCAATTTCCATGAAATTATGCTTTCTGCAGCACTTAGGGTTTTTTTTTTCTCAACAAAGCACAAAAATCTGGCCAATAATGGTTTGTAGTATAGTTATATAGTCTTAATTAACAGTCTTAGTTAACTCAAAGGGTGCAATAACACACTGTGAGCCATGTAATCTCCTTAAGTTACCAGCTGTCATCTCTATGTACTGCTACAGTGTTTATTGTGCATTGTTGCTTAGCAACTTCAATTCCATGCATTGAGGAAAAATATCACAGCAAGGCTCTGTGAAAGTGAATGGGCCATTTTCAGTGGACCATCTCTTTCTACTTGCTGGAAAAAGTGCAATGGCTTGAGTGTTACTTGATATTACTGCAAGACATGACAGACAGAGATATAGGAGAAAAAAATATTGGGCTGATGAATTCTGCTTTAGCTCCTTGCTACCATCTTGTGGTATAATTATGAAATGTGGGTGTGGTGAATGGATACGCAAATAACACAGTTTCTCCTCAAACAATAGCCTCAAACTCTATATCAAACATATTTGCTTCTTATTAATGTGTTAATATTATGTAATAATTATCGCAAGACAAACTTTGATGTTGGCTTCAGAAAGAAAATTAAATGCTTTTTGCATAAGATTAAAGTCAGTTAATGTTGACATGGTCACACACCCACTGTAAACAATAAAAGTTCACAGAATCTGCAAAATATGTACACCAGGCATTCATACTGCAAACTGCAATGGGGGTGGTCTTTTTCAGTTTGTTTATTTTATTTATTTTTATTTAATAGTGACAGTGCTCATTAATCAACAGTAACATACTGTAAATAAGCCAGAGTTAGCCCCAATGGCTAATTTTCATATGTTGCCCCTTGCCAGACTTTAAAAAGGCAACTTAAAAATCTGAAACACAGTAAGTTATCACACATAAACATACAATAGCATTTACAATGACATACAATAACACTATTCAAGATAATAATGGCAGTATCATAAAAAATAAAAAATAAATTACACATGATTACAAATACAGTTAGCTTTTAACCATTTCTTTAATTTATATTTAAATGTTAAAACATGTTTTACTACTCAATTAGTTGGTAGAGTATTCCAATAGTTAATGGCTCTGACTATACAATAGCATTTACAATGACATACAATAACACTATTCAAGATAATAATGGCAGTATCATAAAAAATAAAAAATAAATTACACATGATTACAAATACAGTTAGCTTTTAACCATTTCTTTAATTTATATTTAAATGTTAAAAAATGTTTTACTACTCCTTAATTAGTTGGTAGAGTATTCCAATAGTTAATGGCTCTGACTGAAAAGACTGACCGTCCAAATGTTGTACGCCTAAACTGTACAGCAGTCTCCTCTAGTAATTGCTCTGCGTTATAAACTGGCATACTGGGGGAGGTGCATAACCATTTTAAATCTTAAAAATCAAGCAAGCATCAACCACAAAGTATAGTTAATAAAGATAATTATTAATATAGTTCATATATTATTAGTTAGTTAAAGTTATTGTAGTTAAAGATAGTTAATAATAGTTAATAAATATCTACACATTCTTAAACCAAAATGCACTGACATGAGAAATAAATGATTTCTGAAATAAATAAATAAATGAGTTTATGCTCAAAACAATAAAAACTAAATAAACTTAATTCAAGTAGGAAACAAGTTTATTTTGCTTACCCCATATATTTTTGTTGTTGTTGTAAGCCTAAAATCGCTTGATTTTGATCAATCAGAAAACAAGACTTAATATAAATTGTATTCTCGTGTACATGTGTCTTGATTTAAGAATGTTTCGTTTTTTGTTTTTTGCAGTCCAGAGACGAATTGTAGAAATTGTGTTGTGAGCATACCTACCAATAACGATGTACCAAATATAAAACCAAACATAATATGCCTCCCTGAATCTAATGGTGAATGGGAAACTTTAACGATATGTTTTTCAGTTAAACAGCACTGAAATGCTGGCTTCATTGTTTTCTTTTCTCTGTGTTTGAAGCTCTTCTTCGTTTTTCTCCATTTCATACACATCCTGTTGTCACTAGGCAACCACGCAGTGAATCGGGCTACCTCAACAGATGTTTCTATTTTGTGCTCAAGTGAAGTTTAGGTGAAATCCCACATTCCAATTATTACTTTTTCCTGCTTAACCTACACTTCCCACTTCACGTGCCAAGCTTCAAGTGAACGAACAACCTTGGAGTTATTTCGAGTAAGTCCATGTTTCTGCCATTGTGCGTTAGGCACCATAGGAAATGTATTTATTCTTCTTCTTTTAAATTTAATGGCGGTTGGCAAACCAGCTTAAATGGTGCAGGAAATGTATTTGCCTCGGCATTTGCGCTAATAACAATAGAGCTGCAGTTATTTCTAGCCACCGACAGATGGGGCAGCCGCCGTGTGAACTGCGGTGAAGGAAAGTGTAGAGAAATAGATGGGAGGGTCAGGCCGTTGCCTCTCAGTTTCAAACACACAGTGCATTTCAAACCTGTGCATAGACGTAAACTGAACGGTGAAAGTAGGGTTTGTTTGCGGACTCCTCCCGTGTTAGACGGGCCATGCTGTCTTCGCGAAGGTAATGAGCCGCAAAGCCCTCGGGTCTCGGCTGAGCAGCGCCCACAAACTGCAGCGAAACTGGAATGACTGGCAGCCCAGGTCAGTAGCGCACCACACGGCCGAGCGCTCGCACAACAGACCGAGGCTTCAGCGAGGCCTTGCTCTCCTGCGCCTCTTTATGAAACACAGCAGCGTCCTATCTCCACGTGAGGAGACTTTTCTAAGCATTCATCTCACATCACGTCGCACGATAATGAGGTTGAACTCTAGTCTTTGGGAATAGTTAAACCGACAAGTGTCAAGCGCTCATGTTCATTTTTCAGGTTGGTTAGCAGATGTTAGCAAAAGCTAACTCACAAACAATCGGCGAACACTGGCGATATTTATCATGTTTGCGTTTGTTCGCTAGCTTTGGTTTGTAGACCGAGTACAAATGTGAGTGTAACAGCGGGAATTTGTGTGTTTTGACAAACACCCGGATGTGTCGTGGCGTTCATGTGTGGTTTGTGAGGGGAAACGCGTGTGGTCTGACACGTTTAGCCACAAGCTGCATAGGGTTAGTTTTTCAACATTTGTGATTAAGTTAGTAAGTCGATTTACGTTGTGTAATGTATATTGCAGACATACTGGATAATATTAGTCTCCTACTGATTTAATGCTTTTTGAACTCCTCCTGTGAAGCTCAAATAAATCTCGACGCTCATGTTCACTTTGCTAACCAGCTGAATTATTTTCGTTGTGCCACTGACTGTGAAGCGGATAGCCAATTTCAAACCTTATTATTTTATTTGTAACTTTAAACCGTTTTAATTTGGACGTTTTAATAGTTTAAATCGGACAAGCCAGGTGGAGCTTGGACTGAATGTCAAAGCCAGGCGAGTGTGCCAGTGTTTCTCTGGAAAGCATAGGCAGCGAGTACATTGAACTTCGAGAGTGATAACTGGTTAATTGTTTGAGTTCAGTCTAGTCTCATAATCAAAGAGTCAATGTCCATTCAGTAACTTTGAAACAACTAACGTTACTTGATGTATTTATGTAGGATGACCATTCACAGTTTTGAGATGTTGCATTATTTGAAACCATGTGGAAAATGAATTCTCAGCTGGACTGTTGTCAAATGACGACTCTTGTCCACAAGTCCCGGATGCAGATGCAATTTTTATGGATAGCCAGGGAAGATTCATGAATTGTGCTTATATGATTTTGTGTCTTTGTTGATTTAATGGTTCACATTTTGAGTACTAATACTTTCTGCCATGTTAGAAAAGTTCTATTAATTTAATGTTTGGCAGGTGATGTAAATGATCAACTTTATATTTCTGTGAACTGTTCGAATTCAAAATGTAGTTTAATTAGGATTATTAAAGTTATAGTTCACTCAAAAAAGGAAGTTTAAGTCATGTCATTCAGTCAGTTCACATGTTCCAAACCTGTATGGCTTTCTTTCGTCATTGGAGCACAAAATGTACATTGTTCCAATGTTTTTGAAGAATATCCTAGCCCCATTTTTTCCAACATAATGAAAGTGAATGAGAATTGACGTCAGGTTCCAAATTGGCCAAAAAAAAAAAAAAAGTTGGTATCAATGATTTATTGATATCTGCATATCGACTCACTTCATTCGTATGAATGATGTATTTGCAAAGTGGACTGATCCAATTTATTGTTTGCTGTTCCATAGAAGAATGGCTTATGGATTTGGCATGACATGGTGGCAAATAAATGACAATGTGAGTTTTTGGTAACATAATTTGGTAGATACCTGTTGATTTATTGTTCATTTAACTGGCAACTATCATGTTTGTTCAGGATCAATGTGTGTTCTCGTGTAGATGTTCCTTTTGCACATGAATGGGTATTCGAAAGTTTGAGGTCAGTAAGATATTTAAAAAAATAAAATATTTCGCAAAATGCATTAAATTGATCAAAAGTGGCAGTTGAAGCCTTAATGTCACACTTGTTTAGTTTTTTTCCTTTTTCAAATCAGCATATTAGATGATTTCTGAAGAATCGTGCGACACTGACGACTGGAGTAATGATGCTAAAATTCAGCTTTGCCATCACAGTAAAAAAAAAATTACATTTCAAAATATATAAAAAAAAAAAAAAACATTTTAAATTGTAATAATTTTTCACCGTCTTATAGTTTTTACTGTATTTTTGATCAAAAAAAATGTAGCCTTGCTAAGCAGAAGAGACTTCTTTCAAAAACATTTAAAAATCTTACTGATACTGACTTTTGAAAGTGTTTGTAAACAAATTGTGGTGGTTGGTGTTTTATACATAGGGTGTCATCAAAGAGTAGATACCAACCCCTTTTTGTCCAATTTACACAATAAGTGGTCACCTCTGGTCAAGCTTTAGCATGCTGACATCAACGTGAACATGGACAGTTAAGTTGCTGTAGCCACTGATGGTATATCGAATGTTTTTCAGAGGCGACAGTCTGTCACCCAGGCAGGACGGTGTGAAGAGCAGTGTCTCTAGATACCGTGGTTCAGAAGTTCTTTTCGACATTCTGCCCTCTGACCAGCCTGGCACCCCACCACTGCACAATGATGCCTTCACTGCCGCAGATGTACTCGAAGAAGGAGGTGTGTGCTTCATCTGGCCCTTTGTTTAGCCTGGCTTTAATCAGCTGGATTATATCCGCCAGTGTTTTTCAACATCAATACCATGTGTCATTCTGCTGAGGGTTTGTTGATTATTTGTTTCCTCTTCTGTGTGTCACCCTGGTTAAGGTTTCTGTTTATAGAAATAGAAAGAGAAAGTAATGTCAGAAAGGGGTTTTTTTTGGGGGGGAAGGTCCCAGAGGTTCCTTGTGCGAATAAATCCCCATTTATTTATTTTTTATGAATATAATATGTTTGTTCTATTGTTTGTTATTTGCTTTATTTTTAATAGAGAAAAATTAAATAACAAACAATAGTTACACCTAGATTATACCATATACGTTTCTTTTCGCCCTGCTTATAAAAATAGAACCTACCTTAGTGACACAATATTCTAACATGTAATTTATGCTTTAGTGTTTCTTGTGGTGGTTTTTTCAGGAATTTCAGATTACAAATGTTACTCCTTTAGAGAAGGGAACTGACAGTATTCTTTCTTTCTAGGTGGATATGACGCTGATGGAGGCTTCTCTGAAAATACTTATGGTTGGAAGTCGCTGGGGCAAGAGTTGAGAATCAATGATGTGACTACTGATAAAAACACTTTTCAGCATGGAAACCGTGCTTTAGCTACAAAGGACATGAGGAAATCACAGGGTACATTCACCTTTCAGTGCTCATACATTGTTTGTTTGGAATGAATTACCTTGGAGCTTAAGTGGAGCTGTTGAATTCATTTATTTACTAGCATCACTTTCTCTTTTATGTCCCAGACCGACCGTTGGCTCACTCTGAGGAGTCTCGTCTGGCCAATCTTCTGCGGCGAGCGTCACGGGAAGATGACCGGGAACGCAGACTGGCCACTATGAAAAAAATGAGGGAGTTCATTGTGCACTCTGAAAATAAAGTGGTACGGTCTGACATGCTCAAATCGTTTTTTATGTGTCTATAGAATTAAACTGTTTTTAATCTGTATTGTTTGCATTCATACATTACAGGTCCTAGTGAAACAGTTGGATTCCATTTTGAGCACCCTGAATGACATTTTGAACGAGAGGTATGACTGCACAGCCTATTTTTAACACAATGGGGGGGTTATCAGAATTCACTCCACTGAGGGTATATTTAGCACTTCATTGTTCATGAAGTGTTATGAACACCTTACTGAGTCCTAGTCATAAACAATTTAACCAGCCATTATTACATTTTGCCATACCTGAAAAAAATTTGCCCGCTAGTATGGGAATTTTTTTAATTTTAAGACTGGGTGTTAGACACCCCACTCCACAGGATATGCCAATTGTGTAAGTTCTTTTTGTATGCTTTTGTACAGTTATGATTACAATATCTCCCTACACTTGTATTTTGAATGTGATTCATTGGCCAAAAAAAGAGAAAACACAATAAGCAAAGTTAAATATGAAATTGAATATGGCTTTTCCTTAATTTCGATAGATATTGCAATAATACATAGGCCTTGTCCCAAATGGCTCCCTAAGCCTTTGCAGTCTTCCTCCAGGTCCACACTTTGTGACATAATGCTACGTAATAATTATCAGGTAGAAGTTTACTTTGAAGCTCAGCTCAGTTTGGGCCAGGGCGCATAGCGGCTGCAAAGTGAGCACTCACAAGCACAGTTCTGAAACCTTAATGGATGCGCATGAGGGGGCCATTGTAAGTTTACAAGACCACAAGTTCACATGAAGTGTGCCATTTGGGTCAGGGCCATTGTTATCCTGGATTATTTTGGCCATGATAATTGTGCAGTGAAAATCTGGCCTAATTTCAACTCAAATTGATATTTAATATCTATCTATTTATATTTATATATATGTATATATATATATATATATATATGTGTGTGTGTGTGTGTGTGTGTGTGTGTGTAAAGTAGGCTTATAATAAGCAGGGTAGTGTACGGTCAACTGGTCATTATTGCATAATAAATCCATGCAGTACCTGATCAGACGTTTCTGTTTGGCCTTACAGTAGTAAGCTCCTGCAGGAGCTCAGGCAGGAGGCCGCGTGCTGCCTGGGATTGCTCTGTGCCGCCCTCAGTTATGAAGCCGAGCGGATCTTCAAGTGGATGTTCCTCAAGTTCAGTGTGTCCACAAAGGATGAGGTGAAGCTTCTGTACCTGGTGGCAGTGCACAAGGCACTTGAAACGGCAGGGGAGAAGAAGGCTTTTTCATCTGTAATGCAGGTATTTATTCGGCTCCATTGCTAAATCTTGGATTACCCTTCTGTATAATCTTTTTCTGTGGTTGAAATAGGCCTGGGCAATAAAACGGTATTGATATTTATCGACGGTACACCTTCAATAACGATATTAAAATTGTTCGAAATTTGTTGTCTCGTTGTTGTATTCTAATGTTTTGTTAGTCTAGCCCACGATGGACAAATATGACTGCTGCACTCGCGTCTCATGCAAGAGATGCAAAGAAAGTCGTGCAAAGTTAAAACCGTTTTAACGTTTAGAAAACGCGATGCGAGTTTGTGAAGGTTTATTTCATTTCACTGCGTCTCATTTGTTTTTAAATGCAATCTGTGTGATCGGTGATTTGGCTCTTTGTATTAGGCTAATCAATGCATAAACACATGATGCTGTTTTGTTCATTGTTTATGCAGTTTACAAAATTATATTTGTTTTATATAAGTAAATTTAGACGTTATGCACGTTTTTATAGACAGTTATTTGAATTGACGGTTTAATGCGCTGCATTATTTTGCTCATTGCGCCCTCCTGTGGCCTCGGGAAACAAGTCAAAAGTTTCCTTAAGACCCATTTAATCTGCATATAAAACATTAGAAATTAGATATGTTTAATTTTTATTGTGTGTTTGACTGTTAAAACAAAAAATATTTTGTTTGTCTCAATAAATTGGGTTAATTTAAAAATGCAGTGGTTAAATTTAAACATTTTTTTTTCTATTGCTCTTTGTTTTACAAAAGTTGTCAATAATTATCGATACCGAACGATATGAAACATTATATCGTTGATACATTTTTTAGCTATATCGCCCAGCCCTAGGTTGAAACGTTTTACCGTTTTGTCTTTCAGTTGGTGATGAGCAGCCTTCAGTCTATCTTGGAGAACTTGGACACGCCAGAGCTGTTGTGCCAAAGTGTAAAATGTATTTTACTGTTGGCCCGGTGTTATCCACACGTATTCAGCACCAACTTCAGAGTAAGCAGTGCAAGCAGTCTTAAATTTAAAATCTGGAAATCTGAAAGGAAAGAACTTGTAAATTAACTGCTGCTTTTGTTTTTCAGGACACAGTGGATATCTTAGTAGGTTGGCATATAGACCACACACAGAAACAGTCTCTTACTCAACAAGTGTCTGGTACGATTTGTTTTATATTTAGTTTAATTTCTCTTTTTTGGGAAATAACCTGTCTAACCTGTCTCAATATATCTTTCTAGGCTGGTTACAGAGTCTGGAGCAGTTTTGGGTCGCAGATTTGGCCTTTTCAACTACATTATTGGGTCAGTTTTTGGAAGACATGGAGGCGTATGCTGAGGTAACATGAATTGTTTTAATTTGCTTTCTGATAGTCCATTTATTATGAGATTCTGAGGTTCTAATGCTCTTTACTTCATAGGATTTGAGTCATGTTGTATCTGGGGAATCAGGAGACGAGGACATTCCCCCTCTCGCAGTATCCCTGCCAAAACTGGCAGCCCTGTTGAGAGTTTTTAGCACAGTTGTGCACAGCATCGGAGAACGATTCAACCCTATCAGAGGGCCTCCGATCACAGAAGCATATGTCACTGATGTTAGTATCCAACACGCATGGCCTCTGCTTTAAATATGTGTTTCTGCAATACAAATAGATCCTCTAAGATAAACTGCTGTCATTTATAGATCAACAAACACTTGAGAACACACACACACACACACACACACAATCCTTTACTGATCTGACGTAAATTGTTTGCATTTTCTTGCTCACAGGTTTTGAACCGTGTTTTAGCTTGTGTCACCACAGCCAAGCAGGTGTTCTTCTCGGAGGCAGTGCTGACAGCAGGAAATGAGTGTGTGTGTGTCCTGCTGGTGAGCATGGACTTGGGCAACCAGCTGATTGATGCTGTAATCTCTTATGGCCTAGACCAGCTGGACAGCTGCCAGTGCTGCGGACCAGAATACAGCATGTCCGTCCTCACCCTGCTTACACTGGTAGGACTTGACTTGATTAATCCAATAACCGACATACTGGAGTACAGTTTGTGGGATTTGTGTAAATAAATGTAGTTCACACTTTGGCCTTGTCACTATTATTTTTGTCTTTGAAATACTTTTTCACACGTCTAGTCTTTTTTATTTTTATTTTTATTTTTTTATGCGTGTTTGCAGATTGTTGACCAGATAAACACCAACATCCCGGCTGCTTTTGTGGAGAAGTTGCTGGCCCCAAATTCCCAACTCTTGGAGCTGCGTTTCCACAGAGAAAGAGAGGTACGATCAGTAACCTCAATTGTTAGAAATTCAACACACACAGCTATGATCTAACACTTTTTTGTTTGTGTCACAGGTAATGGCAGCTGCACATGGAGTGTATCATGCTGTGCTGAGCCTAAAGAACATCCCTATCCTGGAGGCAGCTTATAAACTGGTCTTGGGCGAGATGGGCTGTGCGCTGAACAGTTTGCTCAGCCCTCTGGGTTTGCCTGCTGCCTGTCCTAACATACAACATCCTGCCTTTAGCCAGCTGCAGTTCAGCCCAGAGAGAGCAGAGTTTATCCTTATCTTCGACCTCAGTGCTCTCACCACCATTGGCAACACCAAGAACTCCCTCATCGGGGTCAGCATGAATTCATACTTGGCTCTGTGAAAGCATTTTTTGCAGTCATACAAGAAAATGTGTGAATGAGTAGAGAGTAATAACGCTTATTTTTTCTGTGTTACAGATGTGGGCTTTGTCCCCTACTGTGTTTGCCCTGCTCAGTCAGAATCTGGTTGTAGTTCACTCTGATTTGGCAGTTCATCACCCTGCTGTCCAGTATGCAGTGCTCTACACTCTCTATTCTCACTGCACCAGGTAACAATGCAACATTAACTTTACTTACCTGGATGATGCTTCTTGAAAAATGTTCAGGGTTTCCACAGTCATAGTGTTTTCCAGGCCTGTTATATTATTATAATATAATATATTATATTATTATATAATATTATATGTATATACACTGTTGATTAAACTGTAAAATTATATTATATTTAAAAAAAAATTCTGTACTTTTGAAGTTTCTGTTCATCAAAGAATCCTAAAAAAAGTATCACTGTTTCCAAAAATGTGTATATATACAGTGGTGTGGAAAAGTGTTGGCCCCCTTCCTGATATCTTATTTTTTTGAATGTTTGTCAATATATATATATATATATATATATATATATACACACAAGTAGAAAAATTTGACAGTGATAATAAGAAATGTTTCTTGAGCACCAAATCATATTAGAATAATTTTTGAAGGAATATGTGAACATTTTAAATGACATTATTTTAGAAAAATATATAAGATCGAAATAGAAAAATAATGTTTCTAAAAATATAGTACTATTTCACAATATTACTGTTTTACTGTCTGATTAATTAGTAAATTTGTCTGAATTAAAAATGAATTAAATTAAAATCACAAATGTATTGGACGAATAGTGTGAGAAATGCAGAATAACACTGAAGTGTTTAACAAGTGGCAGTGTGGTTTCATGAATTATGCAGTGCTATATGGTTTTATCATTGTATTTCTTGCAGTGTACATAAAACTGTCAAAAAACGCTTTGTCATTCACTTGATTTGAGCCTCTCTCACTCCAGGCGTGATAACTGATAGACTGCTGCCTGTCTCTCTTTATTCCTCCCAAGACATGATCACTTTATCTCAAGCAGCCTGAGCTCTTCGTCTCCATCCCTTTTTGACGGTGCTGTCATCAGCACAGTTACCACGGCAACCAAAAGGCATTTCAGCACGCTCCTTAATTTGCTGGGTATGCTGCTCAGCAAGGATCATCTCAACCCTGAGGCGAGGTACAGTGCTCACACTGCCTGTCTATAATGAGGCCTGTTGTGATTAATTAATCTGAACCTCTTGCTCTTTCAGCTGCTGTAATCACTTAATCAGTGACAGGTGTAATTGCCCCTTTCTTTTTAATTCCTTACTTGTTTGCATATGGCAACAGTTTAGTATTTAATTTTAGGAAATTAGTGAAATTAGTGCATCCAAACATGCTAAACAGAAGTGTTTTCAATATTCAAATTTAGTGCCATAATAGTTTAAAGTAAAAGTTGAATTTAGAATCTTTACATGAATTAGAAAATGTATTCACATAAATTTCATTTAGCCTATTTCTAGTAGAGGTCGACCGATATGGGTTTTTCACTGGCCGATGCCGATATTTAGACATCGGGGAAGCCGATGGCCGATATATAATGCCGATTTTTTTGGCCGATATGCTCGGCCGATTTCCTTTTTTTTTTTTTTTTTTTCATCTCATAAAAGTGAGTTTGAGCAAATGATTATTGCAAGGTACAAGATAGTAATAGTAGTAGTAGCTCAATTTAGAGTAATAATACATGGCTCAAAACTTAAGCACATTCTCAAAACAGTTCTGAAGCATGCCTTTTGTTTGTTTGCTGTAGGGCTGTCAAAAAAAATTTGAATTTCGAATATTTGTCGAATTTAAAATAAAAATCCACATTCGAATGCACAAATGTTGCATTCGAATTTTAGGTGTGCATCAATGCCAAAGTATACTTCGGCCGTCCACGTCCGCGCACCGTCCGCATTGTCATTTTTGTCATATGGAGGGCTCGCGGAGAGTACAACAGCGCATGCGCGAGGTGAATGCTAAAGGGGTCATATGATGCTATTTTAAAGATCATTATTTTGTGTATTTGGTGTAACAGAATATGTTGTCATGCTTTAATGTTCAAAAAACACATTATTTTTCAAATACTGTACATTATTGTAGGTCCTCTATGCCCCGCCTCTCTCAAACACGTCGTTTTCAACAAAGCCCCTTCCTTTGACAAGCGCAGTCTGCTCTGATTGGCCAGCTGACCCAGTGCATTGTGATTGGCCGAACACCA
>NW_015549597.1:332421-338611 GCF_001515605.1 Sinocyclocheilus anshuiensis | reverse complement strand
CTTGTAACACTCCAAAGAGAAAGGAAAACTTGAAATCGCATCATATGACCCCTTTAAGACAGAGTAGGTGGTACTGCACATATGTGTCAAGCTCGTCCGTCCACGCTCATCCGCGGTTGAGTATACTTTGAAAGCTGTGCGGACGCGGCTGTGTTCCGTTCCGTCTCGCGGAAAGTGAAGTATACCCGGGCCTTCAGGCAGCCTTATCAGTGGCGCACGAAATGCGTTGACGATGTAAGTGTCATTGCATTTTAATGCTTTTGTTAGCCTGTCCAGTTGAACCCACTAGATGCGGCGCTGCTACGTTGTTCATTCAAAATATAGCAGAAAAAGAGAACAATCAATGCCGGGAAGATGTTGTTTACGTCAAAACCGAAACCAAGCCGTTCACATAGAACGCATATTTATTGCATTTTCTAGAGGGACACCTATCACCGTTGCACTCACGTCTCGCAGAAGAGAGCCACATGTTTAGAAAGCTATGTAAAATTAATGCAAGTTCAACTTTTAAAAAACATGTCTCAAGACTTTATGGCGGTTTTCCCCGTCTTACTGCATCTCAAGTTTTTAAATGAAGAAAGTCCTCTTTGTGATTGGTTTTCGGTCCTTTGTATGAAACTATACTTATAATTGTTTAAGCAAATGTATTAATTATATATGGTTTATAAGCATTATTTTAAACATTATGCAAAGATAGTCGTGTTATTTTATTATGCTTTGAAGAAACATGCATAATATTTTGCTCTATGCGCCCTCTTGTGGCCTCAGGAGAGAAGCCAACAGCTTTTTTCCCTCCAACTGAAATTATGCCTTTTAAATTCGAATATAATTCGAATATTGATAATATTTAAGTAAAAAATTTGAATTTAGTTTTTCAGCCATTTTAACAGCCCTAGTTTGCTGACAGACACCAGTGTTTCCCACAGACTGCAAATTAATTCTCTGCCAGCAGGAGGCGCTTTGAGAGCTGGAGATATAGCGGTTTCCCCGGTAACTGCTGCAGACCTGCCAACCTGTACGCATTTTGCGTAGCGGGTATGCATTTTGACCTTAAAGTACGTTGGTACGATTTGTCACTCTAAACTACACAAAAACCTGGTGACTTGTCCACGCCCAGTAAACAAGCAACAGAAAAAGTTGAGGAGTTCAACCAATCAGAGTGTTTTCCGTGTTTTTTTTATTTCTCTCCAAACTAGCTCTGTTTGTGTGTCTGTGAGTCGTGCGCTGAGATGAGGAAACATGTGTATGGTATTTCCTGGAGTCGTGAGCTCTATTTCTTCGGTGATGCATATTGGACTTTCTGCGCAGGGGCGCCCTCTAGTATCCAGTATGAATGAAGCCGACATTACATGTGTTCATAGCACTAAATAATGGCCAATCTATAAAAAATAATACTTCTCTCAAAATAAATTTAAGGTAGACATGTGATAATCCATGTTTTTCTACAGTGTACAGCAATGTACTGGAGTTTTACTTAAAGTATACTGGAGTTAGTTTTTTTTAAATAGCATTTAAAATCGCTAAAAAGAACTCTGTTGTACCAAACCATCAGAACCAAACTGAAAACTGTGCTTTAAAAAAACTGAGGTATTTATTGAACCTTGGGCTAACTGTATTGTTGCATTCCTACTGTTTACTCTAAAATACTGTATAACAGGAATACCACAAACTGAGTGCAGACTCTGAGTACTAACCTATGAAAAATATTTAACATGAAGCATTTTGCACATTGTGCAATTATGATTTTGACATTAGCCATCAAGGACTAATCGGTTCTTTTCAAAGATACATTCATATAAAATCACCCACGCTGCATTTTAATTTTGAAACGTGAAGTGCTCATTTTATTATAAGCCTTTTGGAAAATCTATTTGTGGCGGTCAGTTTTGATATTGTGACGAGCCGCCACAAATAACTCAATGTATGGGAAACACTGGACACTGCTATAAGTCAAATGGCCATAGTGAAAACAAAAATAAAAGATTTCACACATATTAAACAGCCTGCTGCTCATAACTGCTTAAGAGTGCGCTGGCCACGAGCGATGACATCATGGAGGCTATTGTCGGACCCACAGACACATCTCATGAGGAAAGTTAACGTGCACGTTATAATCAGCCCAGAAGTTTCGTCTGAATTGAACGTGTTTCTACTTTCACATGCAAATGACTTGTTGCACTTATGAATATGATAACTTTCTGGCTTCAATTCTAGTAGGGTAAAACATATTTCCTCTTTCTAAACGGTCTGCCATTAGCTGAAGCTGTGTGTGAACAAGCCGCGGCTGCAGAGTGTGAGCTGCTCCGTCTCACGCAGCCTCAGAGGGAGTTCCGCAACAACACTTAGCTGCCCGCAGGTGCACCTGCCTATAAATCGGCCTAATTTGCAGCACAATCGGCCGATGCCGATTAATTAAAAAATGCCAAAAATCGGCCGATTAATCGGCCCGCTGATCAATCGGTCGACCTCTACTTTCTAGTGTTTATTTTTTCCTCTGAATCCTAAAACCTTGCTTAAAGATTTAGATTAGATTTTTAATCACTGATTTTTAGTGTGGTCTCAGCCTCTACTGTTAGTAATTCCCTTTGATTAATATTTATTTTGTCTTTTTTAACAACTTTTTTTAGGCGGCTGTTACTCACCTGGTCATTAGAGGTGTCTCTGATGATGAAGAAATCTGAAACCTACTCCCCTCTGTTCTCACTCCCATCCTTCCTCAAATTCTGCAAAGGCTTACTGGCAAATTGTGAGTTAATATCCCTGTTGTTATTTCTGGATTTTTAGTTCACAAAGGTGAAACAATGTTATAAAGAGAATCATTCTCCAGATCAACAAATAAAGGGTTAGGATAATAAACTGGTGACCAAGTGAATGGACTTTTAACATGTCAGTTTTCCTCTATGTAGCCTTGAATGAAGACCCCACCATATGTCTGCAGGCATGTAACAGTCTTCAGGTTGTGTCATCTTCCTTGACCACAGAGCTTCTCCAGAGGTAATCACACATCCTTTGCTTGTTAGACGCTGTCTTCCTGCAGGAACATTCATTAGTGCTGCAACTCTTCCTCCTGCTCTTGGGGGCAGAGGTAAAAAAAAAAAACATCTTGTTTGATCAGCACTGCTTCTGTCTCCTTTCTCTGTGCAGGTGCGTGGACGTTTGCCGAGTTCAGCTGGTCCACTCAGCAGTCCGAGTCCGGCAGGCCTTTGGGAAATTGCTGAGATCTATTCCCATGCACGTTGCATTGAGGTTTGCAAGACTCCTTTTCACCTGTCTTGAATTCACACAATAGAAACCAGAGGGGAGCAATAAAACCTACCTTGTGGTTTTACCTCCAGCTGTAGTTGATGTGATGGTAATTGTCGGCTTGTCTCCTAGCAGTGCCCGTGGTCACTCTGAGATTAAGGAGATTTCTCTGGCCATCCGCCGACACATGAGCAAAGTACCTAGCAACACATTCCACCCACAGGACTTTTCTGACCTCATTGGGTTTATTCTGTATGGAACTGTCCACCGTGGGGGGTGAGTAGGTTCATTTCTTTATTCTTACCTTGGTGAGAACACATGGACACGATTGTTCATTTGAATATATTTTATATTTGATAAAACCCTGTACTGTAGAAGATCTACAGCTGAAATAAAAGGGGTGCGGGGAGTCATTATCTTTAGAGTTATTTATTAGATATTCATTGTTTCATACGCAGTAAGGAGCCCTGGTTGGAGCGGCTGTACCACAGCTGTCAGCGGCTGGAGAAGAAAGACTCAGCCATGGTGCCCCGTGCCCTGCTGAAGACCGAGGCGGTGCTGTGGCAGTGGGCGGTTTGGGAGGCCGCTCAGTTCACTGTTCTCTCTAAACTCCGGACCCCTCTGGGACGAGCCCAGGATACTTTCCAGACCATAGAGGGTTAGCTAGTTATCCATTTAGGAATTTGACTAATCTCAAAAAATTCCAAGATTTATTAAAGGAATAGTTTGCCTAATTGAAGTTTTGACACTATTCACTCCCCTTCATGTCGTTCAAAATTTATATGACTTTAATTTGTCATTCTAGATACTTGTGAATACATTTTGAAGATTGCTAGGGTACATTTCCCAAAAGCATTGTTAGCCAACTATGGTTGCAAGCCTCGTTAAATTCTAATGGTAACGATGGAACTTGCGACCCTAGTTGCTTTTGGGAAATACACCCAGGTCTCTCCATTCCATGCAATTACATTTAATTTAATGAACAATCTTCTAAAAGGACCCTCATTTAAAATTATTAAAACGGGAACACTTATAGGTTATGAGTGCACAACACATAATATATATATGTGTGGTTTGCCACGTTCACTGTTTGTTTAAAATACCGTTATTCCTGTGATTGCAAACCTGAATTTTCAATGGACACTCCAGTCTTCAGTGTCACATCATCCTTCAGAAATCATTCTAATGTGCGGATTTAGTGCTCAAGAAACATTTCTTATCAGTGTTGAAAAGAGTCGTGCTGCTTAATGTTTGTGTAAACAATTTTTTTTAGAATTCTTAAAGATAGAGTTATAAATAAAGAGTTTAAAAGAAACACTTTTTTGAAAGAAATATTCAAGACATAAGAATATGAGTGTCAACTTTAATGAATTGAATGCATCCTTGCTGAATAAAAGTATTAATTTTACAACTTACTGATCCCAAACTTTTGAACGGTGTTGTGTGTCGTCTGTTTATGAATCAATATTTTATCCCTGTGCTGGTATAGGTATGATCCGCAGCCTGGCGGCTCACAGTCTGAACACAGAGCAGGAGTTGAGTCAGTGGAGTGGAGGAGAGAGTGATGAGGGTCACCACACCAATCAGCTCCGCCTGGCTCTGCTTCTGCAGTTCCTGGAAAACCTGGAGAAACTCATGTACAATGCGTATGAAGGCTGTGCCAGCGCTCTCACTGCACCACCGAAGGTCTGTTCTCAGTATATACACAACTAGCCTTCACGTTATCACTATGAAATGCTAGCTTTATCCTTCCAAGGACTTTTAATGGGGGTACCATTGACATTCCATGTTTTCATCTTCAGCTTTATTTTTTTAATTCTTCTTTGCTCCTTTATTTAGGGCATCAGAACATTTTTCTACACAAACAGACAGACGTGCCAAGACTGGCTAACCAGAATTCGTTTGGCACTGATGAGGGTGGGCCTTCTCTCAGGTCAGCCAGCAGTCACGGTCCGTCATGGCTTTGACCTGCTCACTGAGATCAAGAACAGTAGTGCACAGGTAAGACTTGAAGCAGTGTTGTTCAAAAGAGGCTCCAACAAATAATTTTGTGAAAATATGCATTAAGCAAAAAAGCAAAGCAAAAAAAATAAGTCTTAAAGTGCCCCTATTATGGGTAATGAAAGGTTCATATTTTGGTTTTGGTAGTCCCCAACAACAGGTTGACATGCATGCAAGGTCAAAAAAACGCTTTCATTGACTTATAATATGCATTTATTTTTACCTTACTTGCTCAATGGCTCCCAAACAATTCCTTTACCGATTCATTTTTCCAAACCCCTCCTTTGTGTGACGCTAATCTGCGGTGATTGGTCCGATTGGTCTCATTTTCATTTCATCATGCCTGTAATGCCTGATAACGCAGCGTTTGTGAGCAGTGCTGCTTTGTGTATTGGACAGACCGAAGATTTTTTCTTCCCGCGGTAAGTTTCTGCGTCATCAGAGAGAATTGCAGTAAGTTAGCAGAATACAAAATACAAGCTCGCGCTGAGGCTCACTCTGTTTGTCTCGAGACTTCAGAACAAATGAGCGTGACAGCACACATAAACTCAGAAGAAACACACTGAGGTAAAAATTCAAAATGTTTAGTTTATTCATTACATGATATAGTTAAATAACACCATGACAAGTAAGCTATTTTACTCAGTATTCTCACGACGCAAAAAAAAACAAACATTCAAAACACCTACTTGATATTAAATCTGCAAAAATCCCCACGAACAAAGTGAAAGTATCATCCTTGCAGCTGACGGCTCGGACAGATCACTCAAACACAGCAAACAGCGGCAGCTCATCAAACTACACTGCCCTCTACCGAAGTACTATTACGACTCCAGTTTCATAATAACGGTCCCTCTAACAGGAGCCTTTAATACATGTAAGATGATGCATACATCTAAAAAGGTTAAAAATAGGCCTTTGTAAAGGTAAATATGCAGATTTAAGT
>NW_015549597.1:320870-331536 GCF_001515605.1 Sinocyclocheilus anshuiensis | reverse complement strand
TTTCATGTTGACGTCAACATGAAACGGCTTGGGATTCGTTTTAAAAACGACTCGTTTCAATGATTCAGAGTCGACTCTTCTTTTGAGAGACAATAACTTTATACACGGTGCACTTTCAGATTTAAAACTTTGCAGGATGTTTTCATTCACTTAGAGCTGTGTTACACACTGCATGAAAGGTAATTTTCAAAAATCCATAATAGGGGCACTTTAAGTTGGATTTTAAATGTTCCATTTTCATTGACACATTTAATTTTTTGCAATACATTTTAAATTTCACAAATAAATGATTACTGAAATAGGTTGAAGGATTGGAACTATTACTCCATTATCATCCCAACATTGGTCCTTTTTGAGATGTCAGTTATTGTAAGGCACTGGCTCTACACTATTAGGATTTAATATCCGAAAGCCTTATTTCATTGTTTTTGCTCTGTGCTTTGCCCTGTAGGGGCCAGAAATGGAGGTGCCAATCACCATGTTAGTGGAGGCGTTGTGTGAGCTGCGATGCCCTGAAGCCATACAAGGTCTGGCAGCCTGCAGTCTGGCCAACAGTGGCAAGAGCCTGGGCTGGCTGGGATCAGTGGCGCTGCAGGCTGAGGGAAAGTAAGTGTTTTATGTTCTGAAAGTAATTAACCTACTTTGCACCATGCAAATTTGTCTAGTCGCTCTGTTCTCATAAAATGTTGATGTTGCGTTGTTCCCAAGGTTTGAGCAGGCAGCGTTAGAGTACCAAGAGCAGCTGTGTGCCGTCACAGGGATGGACTGCTCCATTAAAGGCTTTGATCGCTCCCTGTTAAAACTCACTGGCTCCAACACCTCCAGCCCAAAACACACCAGCAGTGGTGAGTATTTTGCCGTAAATGTCTCACATGAGAAAGGAAATGCAGGACAATCCTGAATAGGGGTTGAGGTAAAAAAAAATATTACTCATATATGAATCCCAATTCATATATCTTTTGATTCAAATTGAACCGCTGCACATCTCAAAGCAACAGACAGTGATGTTTCATTACTGAATGAATTAGGTTTTGAATTAATAGTATGAGTGAATGATTCAATTAATAATTCATAAAGACAATAGTGTCTGGCTTTGTTTCTGAATTTTTGAACAAATGAATGAAGAGGACTTGCCACCACCTATTGGCAGTTCTAGTTTCATATATCGTGTGTTGGTTAGTTTCATTGTTGTCATTTTGTATTTCGGTATTAGTTTTATTTTTAAAACTTTGCTCTCATAGTAGTATTTATGAAATTGCAGTGTAGGTGTGTTGTTCACATCTGAGCTGCATTCAAAAGTCTGTGTAAATAAACACTTTAGATGCAGCTTGTGTTCCACCTCTGCAGTGCAAAGATGGTTTTTGTTGATACTGATTCAGTTTGTTGGTAATAGCTCTATAGTGTCTCATTATTCAGACTGAATTTGTATAAATGTAAGAATGGACAAAAAAGTGAGATTCCAAAGGATTCCCATCCCTATCCTTTAATGATATCAGAGGTTATTGTCCCCTGATCTTTTTTTTTTTTTGCCGAAGTTGCCTTGGTTCTTATTGTTTCTGTCATGGCTGTTTTAATAGGAGATGGAAGGAAAACTGTGTTGTTGAAGTCCAGTGAGTGTTCTCCAGAAGTGCTCAACTTCCTGGCTAATAAGGCCTGTGAGTGTTATGTGGCCCTGAGCGACTGGGAGTCCGTGCAGGAGTGGCAGGCCAGCATGATGAACCTCAAAAAGAACAGCAGCAGTTCCAGTGTCAACCTCAAGACAGACTTTAACTACATCAGGTGTGTAGTAGCAGAACTGTTGACACTAACTGAACTCCTCCTGACTGTAGGAATGTGAGGAGTTCATTGAAATGATTGTGTTTT
This sequence comes from Sinocyclocheilus anshuiensis, assembly GCF_001515605.1. Lineage (NCBI taxonomy): Eukaryota > Metazoa > Chordata > Actinopteri > Cypriniformes > Cyprinidae > Sinocyclocheilus > Sinocyclocheilus anshuiensis. The sequence goes on along the minus strand of NW_015549597.1, from coordinate 329,673 downwards.
AATCTGTCTGCCTTCCAGAGCTCTGAGCAGGTTTGAGGAGGGGGATTTCGCAGAGTGCCGTGTCCAGTTGGAGTTGCTCCCTGGGGAGGATTATGGCCTTCTTAACTCTTCAACTAAGGACAAGATTGGTATGATTAAATCCACAGTCATGGAAAACCAACAAGTAGTATAGGTTTTTTTTTTTTTTTGTCAGGCCTGGAAAAGACATGGCAATAAAAATAATTATCAGCAGCAGCAGCATTTTTCACCTAGAAATGCTCAGCTCAAATTTTTTTTTGTAGAAATTAGAAATTGCTTTTTGTAAAGATGATCTTTAAAAATCCTTAAATCATTTGTTTTACATTGGTCAGAACATGTGGAATCCATTTCTTTGAACAGCTTCGCTGATCAGCCATTTGGTGTGGTATGTATTAATGTTTGTTTGTGTTGACAGACCTGAAGAGGCTTCTTCCTGCTGTGTTGAGCCCAGACCCATCAGAGCTCCAGAAGGCCATTGAGGTACAGCTCCTCAGAAGTGCTGTGGGAGCCATCACTGCAACCAATCACGAACAGGACCAGAAGGTTCTCGCATCGTCTGAGTGAGTAAATAGTCTGAACACAGTAGATTTTTCAACAAGTTGTGTATGTACTGATGGCGAGTCTACATTTGGGTTTTCATCTTCAGCACCCTGGTGAAGTACCTGAAACAGACGGCCCGCATCTCTCTGGGTCCCCTGCGTCTCTCCACTCTCACTCTGTCTGACTCCTTGCCCACTCTCAGCACCCTGCAGCTGCACTGTGCCAACTCTCTAGAGAACTCGCTCTGCAGCCAGCACCCAGAGGTTTGAGCCACCACATCAACCCTGTGAGCATGCAAATACATTGTCATGTGCCTTTTCCTTTTCAAGAAATCCCTGTTCTTTGTTTTTCTCCCTGTAGGACTGCTTAATTCCGCTCTTCAGTGAAGCTTTGACCACCTGCAAGCAGCAGGATGTTCAGCCATGGCTACATGCTCTCCGATACACCACTTTCCAGCGGCAGCTCTTCCAAAAATTCAAAGGTAAGGTCTCCTCCTCTTATGTGTAATTTTGGCTAATGAATGTGATGTGGCGTCTCTGTTGACTCTGCAATGATTCATCCAGGATCGTCTGCTCCAGTGGACTCTCACCTGATGGAGCTTTGTCTGACTGCGGTGAAATTTGCTCGTAAGCAAGGAAACATCGCCCTGGCCACGCGTCTGCTGAGTCTCTGCAACAAGCCATCAGTGAGCGACTCTGAAGGTCAGGACCTGGTGCAAAGCTTCAGGCAGCTGTCACTAGAAGGCACTGTTGGGGAGAAGTGGGGACCAGAGCTGGAGATCGAGAAGGCTAAAGTTCTGTTTGCTGCTGGTAAGTGTTTTTAAGCTGTGTCAGTCTGATTTGGGCCAGTTCACTTGGTCTTGGTGTTTTGCAGTGTGAATGTCTTAGCACTTCACTGCCTTTTAGGTCAGTCCGTATCTGCTATGGAAATGCTGAGCTCCTGTGCGCTGTCGTACTGTCACTCTGGAAAGTGTGAGCGTGCAGCCTGTCGCTCTGTGCTTACTCTGTGCAAATGGCTTTTGGCCGACTGGAAAGATCTGACTCCACAACTCAAAATGGTGGTGAAGAGGAACTCTGGTTCTACCAGCCTCTCAGCTCTCTCCAAAAACATCTCTGGCCTGTTGGAGCTGCCGCTGGAAGATCAGGGAATGCCACATATTACAACCGAGACTACAGGTAGGCTTAATGTCAATGCATTAAACCATGCTGTTTGTGTCATGAATGGTTGAGGACCAATATGATGATCGCATTGCATTCTACAGTGTCATGTGTAGGGATATGCCGGTATCAATTTTTCATGTTGAAGTCTAAATATTTAAGTATTTGGCTCTGTGATGAACATCATAGCAAATACACAAATCTGAATGGCTGTTTAAATCATTTAAACACGATTCAGAAACAAAGTAGAGCAGCTGCTTTGTTTACAGGGTTTCCGGGGTAACGGCTGCATTTAAATGAATTATTATTATTATTATTACTTTTATTATTTCTGCAGTTTAGCGCCATCTGCTGTCAGAGAGTGAAAGTGCGCTTTCATCCAGAGCGTCTCTCACATGTTCCGCCATGTGCTTCTCGTCTGCACTTATTTACGTCAGAGTGCGCACCCGTCTTTCACGCAGCATACAGCGGTGTTATGCATTTTGACCAGTTGATGGGAAAAGTATTCTTAAAATGCGTTCAAAATTCTGAATAATTCGTAATATATAATTATTCACGGTATTTAGAAGTGCCCATGATAACAATATCATGCATATTCATTACCGTGATATATCGCATTACCGAATACCGGCACAAGTCTAGTCATGTGTATTAGTGTGTGATTGATACTGTCTTTGTTTCTTTGTAATGGTCTTGAAGATTTGTTTGTTCTGTCTACAGTCAGTGTTGGTGTTGGGGAGCCAGACTTCGTCCTTGGGCAGCTGTACCAACTCTCAACTACTCAGGCTCCTGAAGTGGCCAAATCATGGGCTGCTCTGGCCAGCTGGGCGTACAGATGGGGCAGAAAGGTTGTGGACAATGCCAGGTATTTTCCCCAATAAAATTGCTAATGTTAGTTTACAAAAAAAAAATGATATGCTCATACTGATGTTTTGTGTTTATTCTGTCTGTCGATAGTCAAGGAGAAGGGGTTCCGTTGCTCCTTGGAGAGAAGAAAGAAATAGAGGACTTGCTCCCAGCAGGCACCAGTGATGAGGACAAGGAAATCATTTTCGGCATTTTGGGTCAAGCCATGTGTCGTCCAGCTGGAATTCAGGTTATAGAGTTCACAGTTTGTAAATTAGTCTGAATCGGTGGTTTTCATAATGTGGCAGACTACACACTAAGGAACTATGGAAATACAATGCTAGAAAACACAGGCATTTCATTTAAATATACTGTAGTTCAAGAGTTTGGGGTTGGTGCATTTTTCTTTTCTTCCATTGGTGTTTTTGAAGGAGACCGTTTATGCTTACCAAGGCTGAAATTTTATTTTTTGAAAAAAAAAATAAAATAAATACAGTAAGAACAGTAATAATGTGAAATGTTACAATTTAAAAATTACTTTTTTGAAATTTGTTTCTAAGTAAAGTAATTATCAATAAGTTACTCCACTCCACTCACTTTCACATAATTCTTCAGAAATCATTCTATTGTGTTGATTTGGTGTTCAAACATTTTATCAGTGTTGAAAACAGTTTTCATATTTTTAATTTTTTCAGGATTCTTTGGCAAATGGAAAGTAAAAAAAAACTTCCAAATTTAAATTTTCTATTTTAAACTTCCTTTAAATATTTTTTCAAAAACATCTTTTGGAATGTTATTTTTTTACTGCCACTTTTGATTGATTTAAACTTATTTAAACATGATTTAAAAATAAAAGTATCAATTTCTTAAAGATATTTTATTTTATCTTGTCTATATAAACTTGTAGATTTCTGCCTCAAGGTTAATGCTGATGTTCATTTATCTGCGATGGGGATGTGAATAGTTCTCGTTTTGTGTATTCATTTGTCATTGTGTTCCTGCAGGATGAGGACATGGCCTTGCAGAATGAAGAGGATGAGGAGGATGACATGGTGGATGTGATCGGCCGACAGCTGTTGAGTGCCTGCCCGTGGCTGTCTGAGGTGGAGGACACTGTGACCGATGGGCTGATTGGGGTGTGGAGGAGAGTGGTTGACCGAATCTTCAGCCTGTACCGGGTCTCCTGCAGAGCGTACTTCACCTTCCTTAAACTCAACGCTGGGCAGGTCAGAGGATTCCTCCTCTAATATTTACGCAGTGATAAATTTCTAATCAAATTTCTTGGTGTCTTGATCATCAGGTGCCCATAGATGAAGACGACCCCAAGCTGCTTCTGAACAACCAGAGCAGCAAACAGAGCAGCGATGATGTCATTGTCATGGCAACCCTCCGTCTGCTGCGCTTGCTTGTGAAGCATGCTGGGGAATTAAGAGAGGGTCTGGAACACGGCCTGGCATCCACCCCCACTGCACCCTGGAGAGGTGAGAACTTGAACATCAATACAGTAATGAACACTTTCCTCCCTACATCATGTAGATAGTTATTTCTATTCATGTAATATTAATAGCTCTGTTTTATCTCTAGGTATCATCCCTCAGTTATTCTCCAGACTAAATCACCCTGAGGCTTACATCCGCCAGAGCATCTGCAGCCTGCTGTGCAGAGTCGCCCAAGATTCACCCCACCTTATCCTCTACCCTGCCATTGTTGGATCTATATCTCTTGGTGGAGAGGCTCAGGCTGCAGGTACATACTGTATTTCCAGGCTACCTTAGGCCATGTGTCCACCGAAGCATGGACATAAACATTTTTAGCCAGATGAAAATGCCAGATGCTCTTCTTAAAACTAGGGGTGCTTGAGCGCTTTGTAGCTGCCTACCTGATAGACCCATGGTGAATGAAATGTTCCTCTAAACACTGTTTTACATATTAATATTCTGGTAGTCTGGGACCATGCATCTGGGCCAAATATTTGCACTTAAACATAACAAAGAGACTATAGTCAGTGTCTCATCTCTCTGCTTGCTTTTTTTTATTGAAGACAATTGGAAAATGCTCTGGCTTTATGCTTTGGAGACATTAAACAACCAGTCAGTTCTCAGTTTAGTGATCATATATAGAAGTTTAGCCTCTTTGGGGAAGAAAAATTGTTTTCATCTCTGCCAGGTAATAAGCTGCCGTCGTCCCTGCCAACCCTTCTTGGGAACATGCAGGGAGAGGCTCTTTGTGGAGGTGAGAGCGAGACGGGCAGCGGGCCGACTTCTCAAGAGAGCAGCCGCGGGGAAGAGATGATGTATTCTAGCGAAGACCAAGCCATGATGCAGGACTGCTACAGCAAGATTGTAGACAAGCTCTCTTCTGCCAACCCCACCATGGTGCTACAGGTATTACAGAAAGGACTTTGCTGTTCTATAAGTGTCTGGTTGTGTTAAAGGCCATTGTTTAAGAGTTGTTTTGTTGATCCTTGTGTGTGCAGGTGCAATTGTTGGTGGGCGAGCTGAGGAGGGTCACTCTGCTCTGGGACGAGCTCTGGCTGGGGGTCTTGCAGCAGCAACACATGCACGTTCTGCGCAGGATTCAACAGCTGGAGGACGAGGTGAAAAGAGTTCAGAACAACAACACTCTGCGCAAGTAAGTCAAGACCCTGGAAATCAATATAGAAGGAGAAACTTCATTAGTGAGTGACTCGTGCCTCTTGGAAAATAATTTAAATTTTCAATCTCTTGTGGTTTAGGGATGAGAAGGTGGCTATTATGAGAGAGAAGCACTCTGCTCTGATGAAGCCTGTGGTTTTTGCACTGGATCACGTACGCAGCATCACGGCTGCTCCGGCGGAGACCCCTCACGAGGCGTGGTTTCAGGAGACGTATGGAGAGGCCATCCACAACGCTCTAGAGAGACTGAGGAGCCCTCTTAATCCAGCCAATCCTGCCAGCAGCTGGGTGCCCTTCAAACAGGTCAGGACAGCTGTGTGCATAAGTGAAATGCTGATATGCATGCTGTGCATTTTACCTTTTGTAATTCTACCCCATCCTGTCACAGATCATGCTGAGCTTGCAGCAAAGGGCACAAAAACGGGCTAGTTACCTCCTGCGGCTAGATGAGATCAGCCCCCGTCTGACTGCCATGACCAACACAGAGATGGCGCTGCCAGGAGAGGTGTCTGCTACAGATGCAGTCACCATCCAGAGCGTAGGCAATACCATCACCATCCTGCCGACTAAAACCAAACCCAAGAAGCTCTACTTTCTAGGCTCTGATGGCAGAAATTATCCTCACCTATTCAAAGGTATGAGTTTTAAACGTGGCTAAAAGCATCACCAAAAACTCACCCTCATGTCATTTCAAACCCATAAGACTTTTGTTCTTCTTCGAAACACAAATAAACATATTACTTGAGATTTCTGTCCCCCCTTTTTAAAGTCCATTTCCACCAAAACTATTAAAGACATTGTAAAAGTAATCCATATCAATTGAGCAGTTTAGTAAATGACATAATTTTAATTTTTGTGTGAATTATCCCATTTAATGCATTTAACATTTGCTCATGTAAACATTATCTTTGTGTTTTAGGATTGGAGGACTTGCATTTGGATGAGAGGATCATGCAGTTCTTGTCTATCGTCAACACCATGTTCACTAAAGTGAATCAACAGGAGAGTCCAAGGTTTCACGCCCGTCATTATTCTGTCACACCGCTGGGCACCAGATCAGGCCTCATCCAGTGGGTGGATGGAGCCACTCCACTATTTGGTCTGTACAAACGCTGGCAGCAGCGTGAGGCTGTGGTCCAAGCCCAGAAGGTGAGAGTGAAAATTAGCATAGAACGCTTCAGAAAAATTATTTTTTTACATAACATGGTTTTACAGGGTTTTTGTAGTTAACTAAGACCATTTGTTATGTAAAAAATTAAGATAATTTATAAAAGTAAAAATACATAAAAAATAAAAAATGCCAGTTGTTATTTTCAGTTGAGGTAAATAGTGCAGCCCTATTGATTGGCTTCCCTTTCGGTGAAGGAAGATTTAAAAATTGACCAAATCTTGTAACTTTATTTTTTTAATTTAGGCACAGGACTCCTTCCAGCAACCTCAGAATCTTCCCATGGTTCCACGGCCCAGTGAGCTCTATTACAGTAAGATCAGTCCTGCCTTAAAGGCTGTCGGGCTCAGTTTGGATGTGTCACGCCGTGACTGGCCGTTGAGTGTCATGAGAGACGTTCTCCGAGAGCTGATGGAGGCTACACCCCCTAACCTCTTGGCAAAGGAGCTCTGGTGCTCCTGTACCACCCCCAGTGAGTGGTGGAGCGTGACTCAGGTCAGAGGAACCACTATTCACATGTCCTACCTATGTCCGGCACAGTGTTAGAATAAATGCTTTGCACTATAATTAACCAATCTTATGCATCTCATTTAGTCTTATGCCAGATCCACTGCTGTAATGTCAATGGTGGGATACATCATTGGATTAGGAGATCGTCATCTTGACAATGTGCTGATTGATATGACGACTGGTGAGGTGGTACACATTGACTACAACGTCTGTTTTGAGAAGGGTAAGTGCTTGTTCACTTGAGAATGACTCAAAACATACTTCATGGGCATAGACATTTAAATACCTCATCATCCTAACAGGAAAAAGCTTGAGAGTACCAGAGAAGGTTCCTTTCCGTATGACACACAATATTGAGACCGCTTTGGGGGTCACAGGGGTGGAGGGCATCTTTAGATTGTCCTGTGAACAGGTAAGAATGAGATGATTCATGAATGGAAATGATTCATTTATTGTTTAATTTAGAACATGCATACAAATTTGAACGGTGTCCTTTCCTTTCAGGTCATCCAGATAATGCGCCGTGGTAGAGAGACCCTCTTGACTCTTCTGGAGGCGTTTGTCTATGACCCTCTGGTGGACTGGACAGCAGGTGGCGAGGTGGGCTTTGCAGGGGCTGTGTATGGAGGTGGTGGTCAGCAAGCAGAGAACAAGCAGAGCAAGAGAGAGATGGAGCGAGACATCACACGTAGCCTCTTCTCCTCCCGTGTGGCTGAGATTAAGGTGAGAATTTTAAGTGCAAATATGTACATTTGCCTCTTAAATGTGAGGTACGTTGATTTCAATATAAGAATTTGCTAAAATAATGAATTTCTTCAACACTACTGCTGCATGACATTGGTTGGGTAAGCAGGTATTGCATCCTCAAACTGTTGCCCCTGGTTGAGCCATGTTGCTATATCACATATTTAGGGGAACCAAACTACTGATTAATTCTTAAGCTTGGATACAACATCAAAAAATGACACTCAAGCTGGTTTATATCGTCACAAAATGTAGGCCTAAACCGTCGTCGCTGAGCTCTCTATATAAAGTCGAAGGTATATTATATTTACATTTACATTAGGCTTGCCGCGATAGACGGTGTTGACGGTGATACTGGTGTTAAATATATATATATATATATATATATATATATATATATATATATATACATACACATATATATACACACGCACACAAAGAAAAACAAGTAGATAGAATAGAAAAAATGGAAAGCTAATGTTTATTTTTTGTTGTTTTTTTAAATAAAGAATAAAAAATAAAAAAATAAATATAAAGTAGAATTAAAATCGGTGTGATCGTACGCGTCAAAGGGTTAATATATTTAAAAGTGACGGAAAGCGAGGAAAAGAGGGAAAAATTCAAAAGAACTAAAAACGAACAATTGCTTTACGCCGAGTTGCCGCTATTTCAAAGTGAAAGTAAAATGCGCACACCGCTTTTAAAAGCTATTTAAAAGCAAAGGAAAGCGAGGGCCTTGAATTTTATGCGAGCAGCTATTGGTAGCCAGTGCAAATTGATGAACAGAGGTGTGACGTGTTCTTTTCGGCTCATTAAAGATTAATCTTGCAGCATTAATCTGATATCCCACTTGCATGCATACAGTACACTCAATTTGAGCGATTTGAAGTGTATAGCAAATCTCAACTGTCTGATTTATTTCAGTACAAAATGCAACTATTATCACCCAGCTCTTCATGAAAAGGTGGATTCACAAGTGTGCCCAACTTTATCTGCATACATGTAGTATACTCACATGGAGTGAATATATAGCAGTTCTCAACTGCTTTGTAGGGTTGTGACGGTGAGGAAATTTTCCACCGGTTAATCGACGTGTGACAACGCCAGTAATACCGGTATCACCGCGGGGGCGGGGCGTTCCCTCTTTTCCTCGCTTTCCTTCGCTT
>NW_015549597.1:314621-320170 GCF_001515605.1 Sinocyclocheilus anshuiensis | reverse complement strand
CAAGTGACGTAGCCGGTGTTGCGGCTTAACACCGGTATCACCGTCAACACCGTCTATCGCGGCAAGCCTACTGCTTTGGTACTTGTGTTTGTCACAAAATGAAAACCGTATTATCGCCCAGCTCTAATATGCTGAATGCCATTGTAAGGCATGAAGATGTTAAGATATTATACTCATTAACTTTGTTTTTTGTAAAGCTGCTGTGAAATATGTATTGTGAAAAGCGCTATACAAATAAATTTGACCTGACTTGGTTTGCTAACCAAAATTTTCTTCTCTTTTTTTTATTTTTAGGTGAACTGGTTCAGGAACCGTGATGAGATGATTGGAGTGCTGCCGCAGGTGGAGGCGGCAGTGGATGAGTACCTAAACCTGCAGGAGCAGCTCACACAAGTGGAGAAAGTGCAGGGTAAGCTGCTGGAGGAGATGGAGTTCCTGGAGGGAGCCGACACCAGAGCAGATCATCCCATCCACTCCCTGGAGCACAGGTCAGCAGACGAGACCACCAAGGAGTTTTTTTTTTTAGAGGGAATCATGTTCAGCTGGTCACAATTATTGCTTGATTGTGTAATAGTGTAGATTTGATTGGACAGATTATAAGTTCTCACTGTCATTCTTTCTCCCATCCCTTTCCAGATTCTCCGAGCACACTCAGTTGCAGTCCAGGCAGAGAACTGTACAGGATGCTATTCAGGGGAAGTTGTCAGATCTGGATCAGTGCATCTCTCAGTATCATGCTGCCTTCGCCAGTCTAGAGGCCACCCAGCTTGCCAGTCTCCTCCAGGAGATCAGCAGCCCTATTGATTTAGGTGCAGATCATTTTGGGTTTCTTTTACAGAATATTAACTGAAGTTTAATGAGAAGCAAAAGGAGCACTTGCAAACTTCTAATTTGTTCCTTTGGTCTGTGTAAACTGCAGGTCCACCTAGCTACGTGCCAGCAACATCTTTCTTGCAGAATGCAGGCCAGGCACATCTAATTAGCCAGTGTGAGGCACTGGAGGCAGAGGTGAGCGCTTTGTTACAGCAGAGGCGCTCTCAGCTGCGTGGCTGTCTCGAGCACCTGCACAGCTATGCCACCGTGGCCTTGCTGTACCCCCGTGCGGTGCTGCTCAGGCACAGAGTTCACACGTGGAAACAGTGGATGGAGGAGCTGGTGTGTGACATGACCGTCGATCACTGCCAGACCGTCTATCACCAGTAAGTGCAACTACTGATTGTGTCTCCAGTTCACACTTTTTGGCTGCTTTTTCATCAGTAACTGGTCCAACTTCACATAATAAAAAAACAATACAATTTTATAATTACACTACCGATCAAAAGTATGGTGTCGGTAAGATTTTTAAAATGTTTTTAAAAGAAGTCTCATGCTCACCAAGGCTGCATTTATTTGAGCAAAAGTACAGTGAAACAGTAATATTGTGAAATAATATTATTATTAATATTATATTATTTAAAAACTTTTTTAATTTTAAAATGTAATTTTGTTCTGTGATGTAACGTGCCCTTGCTGAATAAAAGTGTCCCAACAAAACTGAACCCAAACTTTTGAATGTATATATCAAGGTTCTCATGTCCTGAAAAATCATGCATTTTTATTAATTGTAATCATTTTTCAAATGGACTTTTCCATGTCCTCTAATTAATTAGATATCATAAAAATCCTTTTTCTTTCTTTTCAGGTATGAAATGCAGTTTGCACCCCAGCCCCCTCCTGCCACATGTCAGTTCCTGTCTAGCATCGAGATGGCGCTGCAGCACCACACAGCAGAAACCAACACTCGGCTGCTGCGGCAGGTAGAGCATCTGAAGGCAGAGGGCGCTGGTGTGCCCGTTTGTGAGGAGCAGCTGCAGGAGATCGAGCACTGCATCAAAGTCTTCCTGCTCGAGGACACCGAGCTCGGGTCCTTCAGCCTGGCCGCCATCATCGTCTCTGCCCTCTGTGCCCTCACCAGGTCTGAGTCTGTGGCTTTAAAAAAAAAAAGCTACAAGAATTGTGAAAACCTTCATTTGTTGCCGAAATAATTTACTGGTCTTCCATGCCTTTTTTTCAGTGATCTTAAAGAATTAAAGAATTCAGTGTTTCTGTGCTTTGCAGGCGTAACCTGGTGATGGAGGGAGCTGCAGCCAGTGCCGGAGAGCAGCTGGTGGAGCTGGCGTCCCGTGATGGTGCCTGGTTCCTGGAAGAGCTCTGCAGTATGAGTGGAAACATCACGTGCCTTCTGCAGCTATTGCAGCAGTGCCAGCTTTTGTCATATGACCTGGACATCCTCAGCCTTGCAGAGACTTCGCAAGTTGTCTACCTGGCCAATGGCGTCTACACCTGCCTTCAGGTAATGTTCTCAGTGTTTAATGGTATTCAGTGGTTTCAGTGATGGTTTTTCCCCCCTCTCAAACATTTTTTATTAATATTTGAAGGAGCTCAACACAAACTTCCGTCAGATCATCTTCCCAGAGGCTCTGCGCTGCATGCTGAAGGGAGAAAATACATTAGAGGCCATGCTAGCGGAGCTGGACGCACTTATTGATCAGTGCGCAGATGGGGTTTCGCTGCAGGGACTGGGGGAGGTTCTGCAGGCTCACCTTCGTAACACCGCCATGGGCCTGGAGGAGGATCCAGATGACCACTATCTGGATATCACCAGGTAACATGGCAAATGGAAATATTTACTAAGTACATAATGTTATTGAATTTGGATGGACTGAACTTTGTGTCTTTGTTTTGTGTCAGGGTTCTGCGAGCCCAGTACTCAGAACTGATCCAGCCGCGCAGCATGGAGAGCTCCGTGCAGGAAACACCCAAGATGAGTGCCGGTCAGATGTTGTTGGTAGCTTTTGATGGCATGTTTGCACAGCTTGAGACTGCTTTTGGACTTCTGATTGACAAGGTAAAAATACTCATTTGTAAAATATTGTAGTTTGTAATTCATGTTTGGATAGAGATGTAATATTGTCTAAGGCCACAGCCACACGAAGCCAGAGCTTTTTTTCCCCTCGTCTCAAGAAATATCTGCGTACACGAAACTGACACAAAACGATGTAGTATACATGCCAGACCAGTATGTGGCACTGTAATTCTGCCACAGAGATACACTAAAAACAGAGAAGACTTGGACTATGCGCATAAACCTTTAGCGCTGTATACGAACGAACATGGAACAATACATTTATTAATCTGTGTTAATGTTAGTTAATAAAAAGACAATCGTTCAGTGTTTGTTCATGTTTTTGTTGCTGTTACGTGACGTAGCGGTGTCTGACTAGGGTCGAGACGTGGGGTGAGGACATTCGTTTCACAAAATATACGGATTGGCTGTACACACGAAAACGCAGTGTAGTTTTCAGATTTATCCACTCTGGGACCCGGTTTCAAAAAATAGCGGTTTCACACTCCCAAAACGCCGGATCCGTCTGGATGAAACGCCAATACGATGCAAAATTTTTACGTATACAGCTAAGCGCATCTCCATGTGGACAGGGCCTAATATTTGACCACCTGGGTCTGTTGTACAGTTTAGATGTTCTGTAAACCTGTACTATTTATCAAAGAATACAGATATTTTTTTTCTTCAGTCTGAGAAGTATACAGATCAGTTAAATATCGTATGGATTAGTGCATTAACAGTACAATACTATAGTTATGATTAGGGATGCACCAAATGTTCGGCAACCAAAATTATTTGGCCGACAATAGCAAAAAAATCTCTTTCAGTGCGACAAGACTGAATAAATTGTACCAAACAATGACGTGACACTGTCAAATAGAGGCGTGCAGTAATGCAGCAAACATGTCACCATTGTGAAAGACGCAAAAAATTATTACATGCACCGACAGCGAGAGACTGTTTAGTACTGCATCGCTTGTCTTCGATGAGAAGAGGAACGGGTGGTTGCTGGTTACTGTAAGATGATTGAAATCATGAAATGGCCTTAAACAATTAGTAAATAAACTGCAGAACGTTATGTTTTCTAATACATGCACGAATTGCATGTATTCTGACAGTAATGATGAGCTCGATAGCCAGGGCTCAAAGTCCAAAGCACGGGGAAAATCTGCACTGAAGCTGCTACTCGTCAGTTGCTCAGTCACATTTTTATGAATTTTTACAAGGCGTGTGACAATGCGATACGTGCGACAAACATCTTCCCAAATTCATAATGAGAATCTTTTATAAATCTGCTGTTGTCCGCACTGAAGGTCTTCCTTCCGTTTGGTTTCCGCCAAAATAAAAGCTGAGAAAAAGCAAGAACTCCAACATTCATAAATTTTAGTATTGTACTTTTACTGTTGTTCTGTAAAATCAAATAAAGACAATAATAATGATAATAATAATTACAACAGCTATATTAATACATTTATTATAACATTCACACAGTGTTCAAATTGGGATCTGTATTGCCTAATGTTTTAAAAGAATTCTCTTCTGCTCTGCAAGGCAGCATTTATTTGTACAGTAATAAAATACATGCCTGATTCAAGAAAGGGGTTTCAAAAATGGCCGAAAAAATATTATTTTACTAACTTATTTTACTTAACTTTTACTAACTAAATTAATTTTAAATTAAATTGTGCTTTGTTGGTATAATGTCTGCTAGAATATTAACAAATGTTTAGTGTTAAGTAAATATTTTTAAATTGTTGTTTTGTAATCAAGTTTTTCTTTGAAAAGCAAGACAAAACAGTAAAAAACACATTGTGGCTGTTTAATTAATGCAATGGTGAAAAAAATTGGCTAAATACAGAGGAAAAAAACGTTCGGTATTGCCCAGTGTTTCATTTTGTTCGGTTTCGGCTTTGGCCAAGAATTTTCATTTTGGTGATAGTAATATATTTGAGTTATGTGTTTCTGTCGTCTTTAATAGAATAAAACATATTTTCCATGTTTTTTGATGCTATTATTATTGTGTATTCATATTGAATGGTGTTCCATGAAAGCAACAAATTGTGACTGCAAGTAACTGAAGTGGAAAGGGATGAAAAAAAGAGCATATGACTAGGAGGGTAGTCAGGTTTTTCTTCTGTTTTTATCCCTAGCTGATCATATGCCTGAGATGTGTTTATTTGATTAGAGTGCTGTCTAAATGAATCCTGTTCTCCCCTCTAGCTGAACTCTATGGATGTGCCTGCTGCCTGGAGAAAGGTGGATGTGATCCGGGAGTCCAGAGCTACACAGGTCCATTTCTTTGATAATGTGCAGACCAGGCAGGTCTTGGAGGAAATTTTCTTCCTGAAGAGACTCCAGACCATCCGAGACTTCTTCCGTCTGTGCGGATCATTTGCACAGACGCTATCTGGTAAACATCGACTAGATAATTTCGCAATATATTATGGATATGTTCTCAATATTAGGAATGACGCATGAATAAAAGTAAGAAATACAAAGTAGCACGCAAGAGTAGTATGTCATTAGGGCCTTTCGCACCGCAGGAACCTTTTCATAGTACCAGAACTAATTGTGGAACTACCCACTTTTTGGCGTTTTCGCACCGCCGGAACTGGGAGCGATTTTAGTACCGGACTGCCTTTTTCGAGAACCAAATTAGCTCCTA
>NW_015549597.1:311045-314555 GCF_001515605.1 Sinocyclocheilus anshuiensis | reverse complement strand
GTATCGTAGTGTCTGTTTATTTATCTGTCTGTCTGTTGTTCTATCCATCTATCGATCATTCTATAGTTTTTTTTGTCTTAAATTAAATGAATACTTAATTCAGGGTGGTTGCCAGGGTGTTTGTATGTAGTTGATAGAGTGTTTTGGTTTGTTGCTAGGGTGTTGCTGTGGTGTACCTAGGGTTGGGTGCCGAAGCCCGGTACCAATATGGCACCGGTACCTACAGTATGTAACCGGTATGTACTAGAACTGAATTAGAATGCAGGTTTCGGTGCCATGCCTGAGCGATCGATTGAAATATTTGACCTCTGGTTCTCCGAAACGGACGTAAGAAGCATCATCACCAGCACCGCACGTGAAAAATCATTTCCCGACTGAGAAACTGCACGTGAACTCAAGTCAGAAAACTGTAATAATACAAATCTTTGTAGTAACGAGAGTGTTACTACACTTTCCGACTTAAAAGCACAACTCGGGAAATGAGTACTCCGTTGCAGCTATAATAGCATGCCTTTGTCCATATAAGGGATTTCCTGGAGGGTCATGAGTTCCTACTTCTGTGACTGGATATGTGGATTTTCTGTGCGAGGGCGCCCTCTGGCGTCCAGTATGAATGAAACCGACATGTGTTTATAGTGCTAATGGCCAATCCATCATTTTTTGGGGAATTTTATTTTTATTTTTTCATTTTTTAATAAGTATCGGTTCAGGCACTGTTTAGGCACTGGAACCGTTTTAAAAGTATCGATTTGGCACTGGTATCGAAAAAAAACCCTAGTCATTGTGCAGAATCAGGCTTTTTATTAGACACACTTATTTTTCTAACAGGAACATGTCCTACACCCACTGATGAGCCTCCACCCTCAAATGGCCCAGTACCCATAGTGAAACCCATGTACCGAGGCTCCACTGTAGTGAACGAAGACCAGATGATGCGGCCCATCAAAGCCTTCACGGCAGATTTTGTGAGGCAGATGCTAATGAGGCTCCCCACCCAGGCTCTGGGCCTGGCCATCTGCAGCGCTCTCAGTGCCCTCGGCATGGATCTCATTGCCCAGGTGGAGGCGAAGGACTTTGGTGCTGAGGGGAAGGTTTCTCTGGATGACCTGTGCAAGAAAGCAGTAGAGCAAGGGGTGCAGGCAGGACGGATATCCCAGCTGCTGCTCAACAGGGCTACAGTGCTTGCCAGCTCCTACGACACGGCTTGGAAAAAACTGGACCTGGTACGACGTCTGGAAGTCAGCATTGAAGCCTGTAAGGTCAGCCTGCAGAGGATTCAGCTTCACATCGCCATGTTCCAGGTAAGAACCGTGTCTCCGTTTACAAAAAGCAATGTCGTCATCGGTTGTGGCTGTGAAGTTCTAGTGAAACTTTGTGTGCAAAAAATCAGGTCCCGTATGCATTGTCAATAACATAGAGAAGTAACAAACTACAGTCACTTTAAAACCAAGCAGCTTTTTGTTGGTCAGCGCAGCAAATTCTAATCTGAACATGAGCGGGATTTGACTGAAATTCACCCATGAAATTTTACCAAGCACCAGTAAATGTGACCTTCACCTTCTGTTCTCTCTCATCAGTGGCAGCATGAGGACATTCTCGGTGCGAGGACGCAGCCCATGACAGTCAGTCCCCCGCCTCGCTCCATCATCCTGAGCAACATGAAGAAGAAGCTCTACAAACTCAGTCAGGACGAAGCTTCTATTGGCAGCGTCCAGGTTAAAGCCGTTGCACGTTTTGGAAAATATGTCAAAGTGAAATAGAAACCTTTTAATTTAAACCGTGTTGGGTTTTGTGTTGCAGGAGAAGTTGGCAAGTCTAGAGGGCAGCATAGAGCAAAGGCTGAAGTGGGCCGGTGGCGCAAACCCTGCACTCGCCCCAGTGCTGCAGGACTTTGAGGCCACTATAGCAGAACGCCGTGCCTTGGTGATGAAGGACAGTCAGCTTGCCAACCAGGTTACTTTTCTCTGCAGCACCATTCTCAACTTCGAAGGTCTGCGTACCCGCACTCCAGAAGCCTTGAACATGGATGCTACACTTTTTGAACTTGTGAAACGATGCCAGGCCACCTGCTCCTACGCTGCCCAGTTTAGCACCTCCGTTTCCTCTCTGGAACTTCAGCTGCTGCATAGACTGGTGAGTATTGCTGGATTTTTAAATGTTGTTTTATTATTCGATCCACTAGGGGTGCTCCGATCAGAATTTTTGAGGCCGATCACCGAAAGCAATATCTGCCAATACGATCACCGATACCGATCTTTTTAAAGCCTTCTTTTTATCATGTAGAATTATTTGTAGTGATGATCCAATCAAGATTTTTAGACATTTATTCAGGGCCTGAATTTCATTTTTGAAAATGAATTCCCCTCTTAGGTGACTCTTGTGAGTGGGATTTTTTAATTTGAGGGGTGGTGGGGGGCATTTTTTTGACATTTTTCAAAAATGTATATTTCTCACCTATATGTTTGATCATGCAGTGCATTTTTGTTTTTACAATCTTGCAATTGTTGCACAATAGCTCACACAGCACAAGCCTGATTTCGTGAGCTGTATGTGAAGCGGTGCAGAAGCAGCAGGTGGTCACTGTGCTTTCACACAGGAGTCTGCAACTGATCCATGGCTGTTTACCACAAACACATTTATCCATCCATTATTTTGATTTCAAATCCAAACATTGTTACTGAAAATGCTTTTTCAGCATTGTGATTCTTTTTTTTTTACACAGTACAGTAATACAATCTTTCATAGACGTGTTTAAATGCAATAAATATAAGAAACATTATTCAATGCGTTTTACTTTTGCATTTACTTCTAGACTTATATATTAAGTTGTGGCAAGCAAGTTGCAAAACATTTAAACTACTTTTCTTACATGATCACAAACATTCTAAATTAAAGGGTTAGTTCACCCCAAAATGAAAATTCTGTCATTAATTACTCACCCTCATGTCATTCCAAACCCAAAAGACCTTCGTTCATCTTCAGAACACAAATTAAGATATTTGTGATGGAATCTGAGAGCTCTCTGACCCTGCATAGACAGCAACGCAACTGTAATATTCCCAGACAGAAACGTAGCAAGGACATCGGTAAAACAGTCCATGTGACATCAGTGGCTCAACTTCAATTTTGCGAAGCTACGAGAATGTTTTGTGCGCAAAGAAAGCAAAAATGACGACTTTATTCAACAATTCTTCTCCCCTGAGTTACTGTCGTCCGCCCTTTTGGAGAGTATCACAACGCATACGCATGCTTTACCATAAGTGTAAACAACGCCTATTACGTTCATGCGCGCACTTTCCACCCTAACGTAAACAATGCCGATTACGTTCTTGGGTACTCTCCAAAATGGCGGAAGACATAACTCAGGGGAGATGAATTGTTAAATAAATTGTTATTTTTGTTTTCTTTGTGCACAAAAAGTATTCTCGTAGCTTCGCAAAATTGAAGTTGAACCACTGATGTCACATGGACTGTTTTACCGATGTCCTTGCTACGTTTCGGTCTGGGAAC
>NW_015549597.1:299923-310885 GCF_001515605.1 Sinocyclocheilus anshuiensis | reverse complement strand
CGATGTCTTACTACGTTTCTGGACCTGGGAACATTACGGTTGCGTTGCTGTCTATGGAGGGTCAGAGAGCTCACACATTTCATCAAAAATATCTTAATTTGTGTTCTGAAGATGAACGAAGGTCTTACGGTTTTGGAACAACATGAATGTGAGTAATTAATGACAGAATTTTCATTTTGGAGTGAACTAACCCTTTAAAACTTACCATTGACCGAAACAGTCAGCTCTACTGCCTTTTCTTTTGCATTTAATTCTTTAGTACAAGCAATCCTGCGGTTCATAAAGAACTTTGTTTTCCTACCTCCACAAGTGCCATCTTATTGCCTTGTTTATATAAAAGTGCTCTTTTCCTTTAAACCTAGCCAAAAAGCCATAGCCTATGTGTTGACTGTGAAACACCGGAGACTTTAATTATATGCATTTATGGTGTAATTACTACATTTTCGTGTCAATCCATATTCACATTTACCGCAAACAATGCGCTGTTACTTTAATTCAGCACATGTATCACAGCAAAAATAGACTCTGTGTGGAAACGATCTCTGCACTGCTGCAGACGCACCGCGCCTGGAACACACTGCCGGACCGCAACCGTGTACAGTGTGAATGCTTTAATCCGTTAACATGACCTCGAAAAAAATATGCACCGCATACGCACTGCAAACATGTGAACCTGACGATATGTGTGTACGCTTCCGAGTGTGCATGAGCGCTCAGTCTCCAGGAGAGCGCATGAGAATGGTTTAAACACTGGCAAGAATTAAAAAGAAATGCTTTTTTGTAAACTTTAGTGACGATGCAACACTGCCTCAATTGTGCAAGTGACAATTCCTGTGTCAACTGTACAGCGTGCAGCTCGCTTATAGACAGACGCGATGTAATTTGAAGCCGTTTGCGCATTTTGAGAGAGAAAGAGAGGAGCGCGTGCGGTGATTCACTCACACTGTTTGTAAAATTCTCACAGAAAGTTTTCAAATTCGTCATAAGATTAAAGTTATTTAATGAAGAAATATGAATTGTACTTCACCTTCATTTTACCCGAGTCGGACAGACTGAGACGGTGCCCGTCGTGCCAAACCTCTCACAACAGCTTGAGATCGTTTTTTTGAGATCGGCCTGTATAGAGACCGCCGATCAAACATCCCAAAGCGATTATCGGCCGATAGTCATCGGTAGCCGATCAATCGGAGTGCCCCTACTATATCTACACAACCATTCAAAAGTTGGAGTCAGTAAAGTTTTTATTTGTTTTTGAAAAAAGCCTCATGCTCACAAAGTTTGATTAAAAAATACAGTAAAAAAACAGTAATGTTGTAAAGTGCAATTTAAAATAACTTCTCTAGTTAAAATGTAATTGCTGTAATGACAGCTGAATTTTCAGCATTATTACTCCAGTCTTAAGAGCCACATGATTCTTCAGAAATCATTCTAATACTGATTTGGTGCTCAAGAAACATTTCTTCTTATCAATGTTGAAAATAGTGATTATTTTTTTGGGTACATGTAACATGTAACATCATACATTTCTTTACTCTCCTTTTATCAGTTTCTTAAAACTTCTGTCTCCAAACCTTTGAAATGTCGTGCATAGCGATCGATCAGTATTGTATATTTCATTGTTGATGATATTTAATGAATCCGTAAAGGTTAACTTCCATTTTAGAGGATATATTTAAAAATAATTTAAAACTTAAATCTTAAATTAAAACTCTAAATATCCATTTTTATACTCTACATCAGGGGTGTCCAACCCTGCTCCTGGAGAGCTACCATCCTGCAGATTTCAGCTCTAACCCCAATCAAACACACCTGAACCAGCTAATTAAGGTGTTCAGGGTTGCTTGATAATTACAGACAGGTGTGCTAGAGCAGGGTTGGAACTAAAGTCTGCAGGATGGTAGCTCTCCAGGAGCAGGGTTGGACACCCCTGCTCTACATGTATGATAGTATGCCTGAATTCACTTGTAGGATTTAAAACAATTTATTTTAGTTTCTGACGTTTTATTTACATTTATTTAGTCAAACTATATCAGTGCAACCCTGCAAATCACTTTAACTACTTGGGAATCCAAAAAAAACATTTCACCATAATCTGTTGGGTGTCCGCTGTTTCTAATTGAAAAGCATTGGATCGTGTCTTTGCAGAGTGCTGCCATGGATCTGTCAATTGGTGGGCCTGAGTGGCTTGTGTACGCACAGAATCACCTCACCCAGGAGATGTCCAGTCAGAGAGCCATGCAGGAGGAAAGAGAGCAGCAGCTGGAGAGAGTGACCGAAACCCTGCAGCTGCTGGTAGACTCCATTAAAGGCATCCTGTCCAATCACAACCGCCAACTTGCTGATGTTAAGCACCTCCTGCGTGCCATGGCAAAGGTATATAAGCCTCTGATGCTAAATGCTTGACGTGTTTAGTTTGTTGGTCACCTTTAACCGCTGATAAAAAGTGGTTTTAAATGTTATCGAATATCTATCTTTTGTGCACACTCCAATGAGACCTGCTTTTCAATTTGGCAGGATGAGGAAAATGCCCTTGTGGAGGGAGAGGAAGTGACTTATGAGGGTAGTGTGCGTCAGTTCCTGTCAGAATACAAAGCATGGCAGGATAATGTGCAGATAGTGCTTTTCACAGTAGTTCAAGCTACAGGTCAACCACGCAGCCAAGAGCAGGTTGAGCTGCTGCAGGAGATCCCTGCCACCCTGAAGGAGCTAAAGCTTCAGAGCCAGAGGTGAGCACTTGTGCTGGATTCAGAACACAACTTGTAATCCTTCAAGGGGTTTTTTGTTAAAAATGTTTTTTTTTTTTCTTTTTCTTAGCATCTACAATGGCTTGGTGAGCTTCGCCTCTCCTCTTGTCACTGAGAGAGGAAGTGACTGTGCAAGTCCCACTTCCACAGTCCAGACCAGCTTTGCTGCTGGTAAGTTTAAGATGTAGCTTTGGTTCTTTCATGGCTTTTTTTTTTTTCTGTAGGTGATTTGAGTTTGAACTTTTTTGAGGTGAACTTTCTCTTTGTCTGTTACTATAGCAGTGCGCTGCAGTGGAGTGAAGACCCAGCCTGACAGCATGTCTCAGAATGCCCGCAAAGCTCTTCCTCGAAACTTTGGGACTCCGGTGGACACTCCCCCCAGCACTCTGATGATCAACAGTAAAGGACTGGCCCCAAGCCCCAAAAGAGCCGTGCGGGATCCCAAAACTGGAAGAGGTTAGTTGTGATGCGAATGCCATCTTGGAGATCGGTCCATTTAAAATGTAGCAATTTTACATATGTGTGTTTGACCAATATGTGGTTATTTTAAAAGATGCCTATTAAAAGGCACTATTCATCAAGTTAATGCTGATCATGCATTCAATGTTTTAGCATTTTAATAATTATAAACTATTGAGAAATACACTACCATTCAAAAGTTTTGGGTTGGTAATTTTTTTTGGCTCTCGCTTACCAAGGCTGGATTTATTTGAACAAAAATACAGTAAAAACAGTATACAGTATAGTTTAAAACTTCAGTGCCAAAACATCCTGCAACAGAAATATTTTGCAACATTTTACATTTTTATCTTTACTGTTGTTTGATCAATTTAATGCGTTCTTGTTGAATTAAAGTATTAATTTCTTTTAAAGACCCCAAACTTTTGAACAGTAGTTTAGAAGCTTTAGATCTGCATGTTTGACCTACAAGGGCCAATGTGCAGTTATTTTAACCGATAGATCAATGTTAACTTGAGTATGAAAAGCACTTCACTGATGTTCACGTTCAGGCAGTTTAAACTTATGACGTTTAAATTACAGTTTGTACTGACAATGGATTGTTTGGATAATGGTATCTTCTAAAGGAAAATAGTGCCTTTTCATTGAAGTCCTCTTACGAAATCAACTTGAAGCTTTGCTAAGATCACTGATCAGCAGTTTTTCCTTCAGCTGTGCAAGAGAGGAATTCCTACGCTGTTAGTGTGTGGAAGAGGGTGAAGGCCAAACTGGAAGGGAGAGATGTGGACCCTAACAGGAGAATGAGTGTCACTGAGCAGGTGAGCTTTCCTCCTTTATCTATACAACCTTACTGCTGCTGTTGTGTGCGTTTGTTAATGCCATGTATTTTGCTCTCTTTAAGGTGGATTATGTCATCAAAGAGGCGACAAACTTGGATGGGGCGGGGTGGGGGGGGGGGCAAGGCACACGCGGCTTGAACTACCCCCCCAACCAACCCCTGTATCAACAACAACAACACAATAAATGTCTGTCAACTATCAAAACAAATAGGATTTGCCACAGGGAAAATTTGCAGGAGACAGTTTATCCACTCTTTGAGCGAAGGTCTGCGGTAATTAGCGAGTTTCTAGACTACATTTGTGCGAGAGTGGAGGGAAAGGGTGATCTGGTCTTGGAGGGATCCTCCGTTTTTGGATGGCTTGGGGTCGGGCACGACTTACGGCTGAGCTGTCTCCTGCTGGAGCGGGTGTGGAGGGCTGTGTGACCAGAAGGCTCAAAGGACTCCATTGGAAGCCAGAAGGCCTTTGGCAGACCTTAGAGTTCATTCTTAACCACAAAAAAGACCTTTTCCCCTCAAGTGTATATATAGGAAACGCTGCAAAAAAATACTTTTTACACCTTCACCAATGTACTGCACAGATTTCACAATTAAAAGGCAAACCGCAAAGTGGCTTTGAGAACATTCACGGTCACGTGTTTCTGAATGTTTGGCACAATGAATAATGTGCTTGGAGTTGGCAAGTGCTCAGTCTGAGGTCTCTTTGATTTGATCCTCGAGTATGACCCAGGCTCAATATGGTGAGATGTGCAAATCAGTTTCTAAATGCTTCTTTTCTTTAGTATGCATCTCTGATCTTGTTTGTGTATTGTAGATTCTTTCTCTCTTTCCTTCTTTGCTATGGATTTAGTCTAGATTGCTCCTTTTTTTTTGACTTGCCTGTGGAAGTGTATCACCGCTGATACATGTCCTCATTAAAGCTTGCGTTTTACTGATCTTGACCTAGTTTTACATTTTTAGTGGGAGAAATAAGTAATGGAATAGTGATGTGGTGATGGTTACAATTGTTGTCTCTTAATGGTTTTACTCCACTTTGTTGGTCAAATAAAACTATAATTAAACCTCTTGGGTCTTCATTCAAGCATTTGCTGTTTTTGTTCATATTTGTCTGATTTTTACACTTGGAATTTTCGGAATTGGAATTTTAACTTGTTTAGACTTACCACAGCATTTCACACTCTCTACCTTTTGTACTGCAATTTAACCTTGTTCAGGAACTAGGCTTCATTACCCAGTGTTAAAAGCAGTGCTGTGACCCCCTTTCATAATTACAGGTGTGGTTACGTTGCTTAACCTGAGGTTAATACAGTAGTAACCTAATATTGAAAGCCTGTTTGTTCTTGAGCATGACACATTTTGTATCCAATTATTAGCAAATGCAGGTTTTGGTTACTCGACACTTTAACTTATATTTGACCTTCTCGATTGTTTTAAAAGGAAACATTATTTTTAATGTATATTGAAATATTCAATTGTAGTGAAAACTACCATATATTACAACTGCAAGCTATATTATATATTAAAATAGTAAATTAATAGTTTAAAACCATAAACTATATTAATTTACCAAAACTAACATTTAGCCCCATCCCAAGTTGTGGCTGCATCTAAGCTTTCTCCCTTTGTTTTCACACGATTTTCCACCATTACAAAAATGTACACCTGTGAAATACCATTATCTGGACCCTTTCTTTAGCATAGTTTGAAGAAATATCAATCTTATTCCATTTTTCTCCATTCTTACACATTTTATAGTTTGTAGGTAATGCATTTTTTAAGCTCAGCCATTCAACCGTGTTACCCAAATTATTGTAAAATATGTGAATTTTGTTTTTCTTTTAATTTAGGGGAAATGTAATCTTTGGCTCTATTCCGAAGTAGATCATTACTGAGCCCACAGCTTGGTTTGTACATTTTCAACCCTTTTAGGCATTTCACCCATTAGAGTTTACACACCTTCCACTGCTCATTTGTTGGGGGAAATGTCTTTATCGGTTTAGGCCCTGTACCATATTTGTGAACGGTTCCCCCTTGTATTTTACTAGTGAACTACATTTCCCATGAGTCCTTGTGTCCCGAGTTTCAGATAAAAACATCCTGAAAATAACGGTCGGTTGACAGACTGCCAGTGCCGCGGTACAGGGGAGGCGGATTCATATAATCGTGCTCTCCGAGCAACACAGTATCTGAAATACACCAAAATAAACCATGGCTGAGGGCGATAATAAAAGTGCAAATCTGTTGGTAAGTGGTCTGTTAATGTTCCGTCTTGCAGGCAGGTCGCCTGCTGTCGAAATGTATATCTTATGATTGTCTTTAGCAATATGCTACGCGGACTTCTGCTGCTGTCACAACTTAAACAGATTAAACAAAAGCATGACAGGACACCATTAAGATTAATCTGTCTTTAATTTTGTAAATGTTAGTCTTGTGAATGCACTGAATAGAAGGTAAGTTAAACGCCACGGATATGAACTGCGTGATAAGATCTTAGCAAGCTAACTAATTCGGTGCTAACGAAACGGATTACTCGGTATATCTAGCGTCTTACTAAATGGTTTTAGGGATAATGTATTTGTTTGTTACATATTTAATATATTACGTTTTTAACAAGTAACGTTATTTGCTTTTGATAAATATTTGTAATTTAAAATTAGTTTGAGCGTCGCTGGAGATAAGCTTGACTAAAGTATTTACATCCTAGTCTGCATTTTTTTTAGAGATTAACGTTACGTTAGTTGTAAATTAAAGCCACCAAGAACTGTGGTTGACGTTTATGCTTTAGCCTTTTAAAATACACTTTAAATTTTGAACTACCTATATTTTTACGTGATGTATCACAGATAAAGGAAGTAACTGGACAGACCCTTTAAAATATGGCCTGCTGGTTTGAACACAGGGTTTCACACTCGTTGTCTTAAAAGCCATTTATGTTCTCCTGTTTTACTTCGTATATGTTAACAACTAAAATATATCCCTGATAAGATAATAATTCATATTGGTGTCTGTTTAACATTCTTGACATTCCTGATGGATGTGCCCATCCCATGAATTCATGACACTCCCATTGTACAACAGTTTCCGATAATGCCATGTCATCTGTCGTAAGAGAACTCATTGTTTTGACTCTGTTACTGACTGAAAGCACTTCTCTAGGCTCAAGAGACGAGTCAGCTGGAAGAGCAGCTGCAGGGATGGGGAGAGGTGATCCTGGCTGGAGATCAGGTCCTGCGCTGGGAGAAGCCGTGGTACCCAGCAGTATTAGTGGGCGCCACCACAATCCTGTTCATGTGAGTCTGCGGTTCATAGCATGCATTAGAGCTGCTTCTTTACTAAAGGCCTAATCTTTCACTTCAGTTAATCAGATAAGGTTACACGCTGAAAGCTGAAGTCCTTGAAGTATTTAATGGTTTTTTACCATTAACACTTGCTTTCTTCAGCCTCTGATTATATAGGTTGTTACACATTGTAAACATATGCCTTTTATAATAATCTATTATGATGTTGTAATCTGATCTATCTGATATTCAGAATGATGTCATGAATGCCAGTGGAATCATTGCTTATATACAGTAATTTACGTTCTGGAAGAATAGAATACTATTTTTGAATTTAGAATAATGTTGCCAGTAGGGATGCGCAATATTGGATTTTTGCCGATATTTTTCAACTCATTTTGGCAGATAGCCGATGCCAATACCGATATATTTCCTTTTGTTTGGAATCAACACCAAGTCTCTCCTGTGACAAATTATTTTTAAATTTGGTTAGTTTTTAACAAGAACTTATTTGTTGGAATTAAATAAACGATAATGAAGTTATTTTATAATGACAATACATTGAAGCTTTAGAAATAGCTATAAATAAACTAAATATCAATCGCTGCATTTTTATTTATTTTATTTTTTTCAGAAAGATGCAGTAGTAACCTTAACATTTTATTTTAAGGTTTAACATTTGTAGATGGTCTAAAGCAAAAGAGCAATCGAACCAAGTGTGAAAGCACCTAAGATGCTTCAGCTTTAAAAAAAAAAAAACATTAAAAGAAAAGGATAGTTCTTAATAGTGATGTCTTTTTAAGAATGAGTTCCTTTTTTACTCTTCCTCCTTTTAATTTCAGAAACATCCTGTGCTATGAACTAATCGTGTGTCACTCTGTGTTTTTTTTTATTGTGACAATTTGCATACAATCATCAAAAAATGAAATGAATGCAAGAGTTTATGATCTATTTTGTCATTGGCAGGCTAATCTACTTCTTGGACCCCTCTGTGCTTACTGGTCTGTCCTGCAGTGTCATGATCCTGTGCCTGGCTGATTACCTGGTGCCCACTCTTGCCCCCCGTGTTTTTGGTTCTAACAAATGGTGAGTGAAGAGACGACAGCAAGTCCTGCTTTCGGCCACAGGCTCTAAAGTAACACTCTCCTCGTCTACTAGCGAGGTTAATTAAATAGCATGTTTCTCTTCAGAGCACTTCAGATCCTCTGGGAAGACACATAGGTATTTGCACAGCATGTATGTTCTTGCCTCTTCTGGTCTCCCCTGGCAACTTCCCTTGCTCTAGTTCAGGTCTCTGGTGTCTTTGAGTGACAGGTTGCAGTTGCTGCTGAGTGTCCAGTGTCAGGCACAGTGTTGGTTTGACTCAGCGGATCTCCACTCTGCAGTGAGAGGTCTTGCTATGCACGTCACATTCTGCAGAGCGAGTCGAGATCAGACCCCTGGCATTTATTTTAGTATCTGGCAGCTTCCTGTGGCTCTAAGTTTTAAGCCTTCAATATGGTCATGTTTTATGCCCAGAAATAAAATGCAATGGCTAAGCAGAAATGGAAACCGATTCCCTCTTCGTTTATGAGTGAACATTTATGATGTGTTTATGTTACCCATAAAGACATTGTTTGTTTATCGTGTATGTTTTCTGAGCACTATTTTGTTCCTGCACAGGACAACAGAACAGCAGCAGCGTTTCCATGAGATCTGTGGGAACCTTGTGAAGACTCAGCGCCGTGTACTTGGCTGGTGGAAACGTCTGTTTGCCCTGAAGGAAGAAAAGCCAAAAATGGTATGCTCATTTGACAGCACCTTCCTTGTTTTATGTCTTCAAATTTACTAGTGACTCGTAAGCATTTCACACTCAAAGCAAGCTGCCATTTCACACCACTAAGTTGGCTTTATCACTGTTGCTCAGCAGTAAGAACAAACAAACATGTGCGTAGCCCTACTTATACATAATTAAGGAGCACTTGAGCCCCTAAGAGAAAATGCATGACCCTGTGTGGGTTTTTGTCTTGTATATTTATGATATTTATATCATATGTAGTTTAGCAATATCACTTGAACAAGAGTGCTGTTTTTCCCTAATATCTGTAAAACTGCAAATGTGATATTGAGTAAATATGTTAGACACAATATTGTCAATATCAACTGTTTAGCTCAATTTCACGAACAGAAATGGTTCAGAACAAAGCCACAGCAGAACTGTCGTTTCTTTCCCTTAATGAATCCACATTTTTAAACGAATCAAGTGAGCCAATGATTTAATGACCCATTCTTGAAGTGATAGTTCACCCAAAAATGAAAATTCTGTCATTAATTACTCTCCCTCATGTCATTCCAAACCCGTAAGACCTTCTTTCATCTTCAGAACACAAATTAAGATATTTTTGGATGCATACATCGTGGTACTCTTGTGAATGGCAGCAGAGATGCGGAAGAGAAAAAATGCTGAATAAAGTTATTTTTGTTTTCTTTGCACACAAAAAGTATTCTCGTAGCTTTCTCGTAAAATTCTGGTTAACCACTGATGTCAGATGGATTATTGAACTATTTTGTTGAGTTCCGTACTACCTTTCTGGGCCTTGAATGTGGTAGTTGTGTTGCTGTCTATGCAGAGTCCGAAAGCTCAGATTTCATCAAAAAATATTTGAATTTGTGTTCTGAAGATGAACGAGGGTCTTGCGGGTTTGGAACAACATGAGGGAGAGTAATTAATGACAAATCTTTCATTTTTGGGTGATCTAGCAGTCACTTGCTTTCTCAATGATTGAATGAATGACTGAATGACTCGCTCATTAAGACAGTGATCGGTAAATATACATTTATTGATCAGATGTTGTTCAAACCAAATAGTGTGTGCAAGTGAAAGCGTTTGTGTATATTATTGTAAGTTCTGTAGAAAATAGGCTCCTCTGTGTACTCCTTGTAACACATTTGTTTTACTTCTCTACAGTATTTCCTCTCCGTCATCAGCAGTCTTGTGGCTGTGGCCTGGATCGGACAACAAGTGCATAACCTCTTCCTCACCTACCTGATCGGTATGTATGCTGTTTATAAGGGCTAAAAGTTTACCAAGTTAAGCAAACTGCTTGAATAAATCCCCTGTGATGAAAGGCTGTCGTAGGCTGTCATGTGTTATCTCTTACATCACAAATGCATTCCGATTTACTAGCAGGAAAAAAGCCCTAAGATCTATGGGGTCTATGACACGCCACAGTGTGCAAACTGTAGAGAAGTCACTGTCCTTTAGGAAAGCTTAGCTCATGCAAACAGTGACTAGGCTGCGCAACAAAGAGGTCATTGTATTTAGGTCATGGAAAGCCACGGTTTCAATCCAGAAATATGCTGCCACTTACCCTCCCTGCACACAAAGTTTGTTAAATCTGTTTGTACCAATTAGGTGAAATATTCTGAAGTCATTTTTCATTTGACATGAAAGTGTTATATCCATTATGAAGTGAATAGTACTTTTGAAAAAATATGAAGATTCCAATCATATCGGTATCCCAATAAGAATCATTTTATGATATATATATATATATATATATATATATATATATATATATAACAAGTCGCCTCATAAGGGACAGTAATTTAGAACTGTAAAAAATGAACAGTACCTTTATTCAGTGTCTGTGGCGGGGTTGTA
>NW_015549597.1:294078-299802 GCF_001515605.1 Sinocyclocheilus anshuiensis | reverse complement strand
ATTGTCCACTCATTTTCTGTTTTGTATCCACAGTGAGTTTCCTTCTGCTTTTGCCTGGCCTCAACCAGCATGGCATCATCACCAAATATGCTGGCATGGTGAAGAGAGAGGTCAACAAACTTCTTAAACAGAAGGAGAAGAAGAACGAGTAAAAGATTAGGCTCTAGTGAAAAGTGAAATTCTGATCAATTTAAGTGTTCAAAATTGTCATCTGCCCCGCTCAACCTCAGATCTCAACAGACCAATGTAAAGCCTGAGCTGATAGTGAAAAGTAACATCTAGTAAACAGCTTAAACGTGTGCAGATATCTCTTGAGGTTCATATGTATTTTCTGTTTTTAGGTTTCATTTCAAATTATACATTTGTTTTCCATCAGAAGTATTTTTTTCCAACACTGAAATATTGCATTAATTTCAGCCGTTTTACATCCATGTATATTTGCATGTCATAGTAAATGTGTTAAGTCTGTGCAAAAATATAAAGAGTGCTTAATTTGTTCTAATTCATTTTTAAATTGATGAAGCATCTACCGAACATTTACTTTATCTAATTAGATGCACAGAACACATCATCAGTAGTCTTCTTCCTCAGATGGCTTGGAAACATGCATTTCTGCACTGTTCTGAAAATTGCACTGGAAAAACAGAACTGGAGTGTTTGTGTAGGGGTGCTTAGACCCGTACTGCTGTACTAGTGCTGTGTGGACCTCATTACTGTCCTCTAGCTCTAGCCACTTCCCAATCCAACACCTGTTGCTGGGCTGTATATACATGTTCATTTTCTTTCCTTGTATTTCTTCCTTTCTACTTGCTTGTCTTAAGTTTGTCTTCTCTCCTTGTTCTTTTAACTGTCATTTTGTGTTTGAGTGTGTTCAGCACAACAATAAACCTATTTTTTTCTCCAAATCATTGTTATTGTCAACTATTAAAAATCATTTTTAGTGATAAAGATGAGATGAAATCAAATGTAGATAGTATTAGATGGAGAAAAAATGAGAGAAGTGGACATTAGAAATGTTTACTTGGCAAAGAACTGAAAGGTTTAAGTAATGAAATTGCTATAATTTAAAGCTAAACAGAAATATAAAAAAAATTTAAAATAAAGAGCTAAAATTAAAATAAAAGCTAAATATGAACAAATACTATAGTAGTATATTATATATATAATACTTAACACTAACCCAAATATGATTTAATATAATTAAAAATATACACACACAGTGTGTGTATATATATATATACAGACACAAAATATACCAAATAATTACGTACCCTCAAATTTTGAACCTTTTTATTTCCCCACAGAACCATTTTTGAAGACCTATATGCAGTGTAGAACTTTATTTGACATCTAACCAGCACAATGAAGTGTCTCGAGTCATTTTGAGTACATTTTATTAGTTGTTTAGTACAAACGAAAAGAGTCACCGTGCATCTCCCAACCCCGAGCTGCCCACAGAATGCTCTCCCCAGACTGTCTTCTGACCTGCCCGGGCCCAGCTGCTGCCTTCTCTCCTGTAGCCCAAAATAGCAAAATGGCTCTTTGCATGGTCATTTATGAGAGTCACTTGTATACTGCAACACAAACATCAACTGCCTCTGTCGAAGTGAGTTTCGCTGAACGCTCTTTTGTGTGCATACACAGTGGCTAAATTACCTGTGATAATAATATGCCTGTGCCAGGGGACTGGCTGTCCGCGTGCTTCATTTGTTTGATATCTTTAGGAAGTGGTGCAGAGCACTGTTTGCTATGTTGTCTGGTACAGTGTGGCCTCAGCGGGGTTGGTGACCTCTTTCATCACAAACCCCTCACTGTTCTGTGTCCTGTTCTGTACCCCCACTCTGTGCAGGATGTAATGCTGTACACATACATAACACAACATCCTTAGCAGGGCTTAATTTGTGCCGGTGTTGTGCCGAATTCTGCACCCCTGCCAGATTACGCAGCCCCTCGTTGAAGTCGCTACCTGATTTGATCTCAAATCTGATTGGCTAAAGAGTACGAGTGTCCCGCGTGGGAGGAGTTAGCTGCCAGGAAAGTCTCAAAAATACACACGCAAATCCAAGGCGATTCACATTCACAGCCCATGATAAACTCGTGAATTTTAAACATTCAAAAATTTTGTACACAGTTGTACATCTGTGGATTGTGTTTTGCATTTGTGAAACGTATTTTATGAATATATATTCTTCTTTTGTGCACATGAATTGGTTTTTGTGAATATATTTTTTTTTTTTTCGTGCATGTGAATTATTTCTCATGCATGTGAATTGGGTTACGCATGTGTGCATCGCGTCTTTTGCGTGAATTATTATTGAGATCATTCTGGCTCCATTTTCATTTTCATTTCATTCCCCGCCGACACAGTTTCGCGTAGGGCCCCCAGAAGTCTAGGATCGGCTCTGATTCTAGGATATAAGTATATCCTAACAGGTTTTAGCACTATCTGAGAGCACAGTGAAATCACAGTGTTAACAGAAATCTCCACTTCTCTTCCTGTATGGGATCGCATATACAAGCTTCTCTGAGCACAATTACGCATGCCAAAAAACACATTTGACATGTTTGCGTTTGAATGGTTCTAAAAATATATGCCTCTATACAGTATATGTTAAAATGCCAGTGAAAAATGTACAGAATGTCACCTTTAAGTTCTTCCCGCTCCGGCACATATGATTTACTAGATAAGAATAACAGCACTTTTAGAGTTCCATCCCTCTATTTTATGTCAGCATAAGTACACCTGACAGCACAGTTGAGAGAAACAATTGACAGTTCTTCGTAAATGATCGGGTGTTTTTATTGCATTAATTGAACAGTGATCACACATCATTTTGACAAAATGTTTGTATTTTATAATGTACAATCAGCACACAAACATTATTGGCCTTGCTTACAAAATTCAAATGAGATTCGATAAACTTTAATCTTGAATCAATCTTAAATAATTTCACAGCTAAAATGGCCATATTTGACTTGATATATTCAGTCACAGTACAAGAAATTGAGCTCATCTGACAACCTTCATTCACATTGAACATGAATGCTGTGCACTTTGAGAACACTGCTTTTTTCTATGATAGATTAGACCTGATGATAGATCTATGATAGATTAAAACTTCTTCCACACTGAGGGCAAGTGTATGAATGAATGATGCATTTATATAGCACTTTATTGTGTATTGTTGTACACCCAAAGTGCTTTACAATCATGTGGGGGTCTCTCCTCAACCTCAACTTCTGTGAGTTCTCATGTGATCATTATGGTTTCCTTTTCACACTGAGGACACGTGTGAGGGTTTCCTTCAGTGTGAATTATCATATGTTCATCAAGTAGGTTTTTACATGTAACTCTTTCCAAACTGAAGGCAGGTAAAATTGTCTCTCTCTCTAGTGTGAATTGTCCCACATTGTGCCATTTTTCATGCATTTTCAGGCTTCCTGACAGGGCAAAACTCTTTTCACAATAAGAGCACTTATACGGTCATTCTCTCATATGGACTCTTTGGTGTTTTATCAAATAATCGGCTCAAACGGCTTTTCCACACTCACAGCACACGTTTTCACACCCTCATGTCTTTTCTGGTGCCTCTTAAAGGTCCCATATTTTACACCTTTCTGGAGTTTTATTTTACTTCTGATTGGCCTGTTGTGTTCTGAGTGACGCACGGCCAGGCCAACCACAGGTCACAAGTCACAGCGCTAGCTGGAGGAAGCAAAACAAAGGGGAAACTGGAGGCGGCCCATTCAAACCTGCGCAGATTCGGCTGCATAACGAGCTTAAAATATCATCTTGTTGTGATGTTGGGTGCCAGAATCGACGTAATACAGCCTCAAATTAGAAATTTGATCGCATATCTGCTGCCACTGCCAGACAAAAAACCGACGACAGCTGTGGTTAAAACGCAATAAAACGAGCAGACTGGACAGAAACGATCATCAGAAAGAAAGCCAGGAAATTTCAGTTTTGACAATATGGGACCTTTAAAAGAGTCAATCCATACAAATCTCTTTCCACAAGCAGAACAGCTGTAAGATTTCTCTTTTGTATGTACATTCAGGTGTTTCTTTAGGTGTGACACCAAAGCAAATATTTTATTGCAGTGATCGCAGTTAAATTCCTGTGCTGTGATAGAGGCGCTGATGATAATTGAGACTGCTTGACCAAGTGAAACTCTTACCACAGTGATTACACTTAGGGCTTTTCTTTAGTGTGAATTCTCATGTGAGTTTCAGCTTGAGATTTATTTATGAAACTCTTTCCACAATGAGGTCAAGCGAAAGGCTTCTCTGCACAGTGACTTAGTGACTCTTAAACTTTCCTTTACTTGTGAATCTCTTTCCGCACTTAGGGCAAGTGAAAGGTCTTTCACCCGTATGAGTTCTCAGTAAAGTTTATTTTATGTGTGGAAGTGTTTCCACACTGAGGACATGTGTAAGGCCATTTGACTTCTGTTGTTTGAGTGCTGCTTTGTGAGAAATTGTTTTCAGTCAATTATTTTTCGCTATTTGTGGCACCATGAGCTTTCTGATGCTGCTGTTTCTCCTCCACTTCATTCAGATCTAGACTATTCTCTTTCACTTCCATCAGGCCTAAAAGGAAATCATTTAAATGATGAAAATCAATTGGGATTGAAGTCATTTATTTTCTTCATCTTAGTGCTGTCAAACGATTAATTGCATCCAAAATAAAAGTTTTTGTTTACATAATATATGTGTGTGTACTGTGTATATTTATTATGTATATATAAATACACACACATGCATGTATATATTTAAGAAAAATATGTACTGTATAATATATACTGTATGTGTGTGTGTTTATATATACATAATAAATGTACACTGTACACATACATATATTATGCAAACGAAAACTTTTATTTTGGATGCAATTAATCGTTTGACAGCACTATCTATCACTCATCAGCTCCTGTGATTTTATGCATAGCCACTAAATCTGGTGAACTTTGTACCAAAATAGACAACAAAGTAGATCTAGGAATGGACACCAACCTGCTTGTTCCTCATTTTTTTTATTCTGCATGCCTCTGAATCACATGTCCGTTTTTTCTTTTTTGACAAAAATAATCTTTACAGTAGCAGATCAAACACTTCAGTTGTTACACTTCGAGTTTTACAGTCTATTTCTGGGCTTAAGTCTACTTAGTATCTTTCTGAAATTAAAGTAAAAGTAACTAAGAGACATTTAGAGTTAAAAACACATCATAAAGTGGGATTTGACCCTGGTTCCTTTTCTGTTAAGAGGCTCTTCTTTTCATTAGTTTGATAGCAGCTGGCAAACTTGAGACATTTAGAGTTAAAAACACATCATAAAGTGGGATTTGACCCCGGTTCCTTTTCTGTTAAGAGGCTCTTCTTTTCATTAGTTTGATAGCAGCTGGCAAACTTAAATAGCGCACTACCGCCACCTACAACTGTTAGCATGAACCAGACACACGATACCCTTCATTCAATTGTTTTTATTACAGTACAGTAAACATTTACAATCACAATGAGCAATTCTGTGTAGCATGCCAAAGAGTATGAGTAATCATATTTTGTAAATACATTAATTTTTATATTTAGTTCCATAAAGACTAGCACCAAAATAAAAACGCAAAATTAAGAACAAATACATAAAAACAAAAAATAAAATTGTGAACGGAATAAAATCAAAGTAATCAAAAAGAAAGGCAAATTCAAATTGCATGTGTTTAATTT
>NW_015549597.1:278847-293310 GCF_001515605.1 Sinocyclocheilus anshuiensis | reverse complement strand
GCATGTTTTTAATTTTTTTTTTGGGGGGGGGGGGTTCTTACATGCTTTAAAATCTCATTTTAATGCACAGTATATTATTTTCTATACAGCTAGCTAGATCTTGGAATTTGCTTGATTGAATCATCAATAAGGATTGTATACATTTTTGACCAGGACAATTCTTCTTTGGAATAAAATTAATAAAAAATAAATAAATACAAAATACAAAAATGCTTCTTTTTTTTTAATATAGGCTATTCCTCTAGGTGTCTATGCATGCTTGACCCTCTCTAAATATACTATAGAGCAGGGGTGCCCAAGCTCTGTCCTGGAGGGCCGGTGTCCTGCAGAGTTTAGCTCCAACCCCAATTAGACACCTGAAGCAGCTAATCAAGCTCTTACTAGGCATACTAGAAACTTCCCAGCAGGTGTGTTGAG
Organism: Sinocyclocheilus anshuiensis; assembly: GCF_001515605.1. Lineage (NCBI taxonomy): Eukaryota > Metazoa > Chordata > Actinopteri > Cypriniformes > Cyprinidae > Sinocyclocheilus > Sinocyclocheilus anshuiensis. The sequence goes on along the minus strand of NW_015549597.1, from coordinate 292,893 downwards.
GCAAATTGGGAGCTAAACTCTGCAGGACACTGGCCCTCCAGTACCGAGTTTGGGCACCCCTGCTATAGAGCTTATGCGTCAGACAAACAAGTGCTTTGAACTTTTTGCAGTAGCTGGATACCACCTTATTTTTCTCGTTAGAGCAGGTTAAGGCCAGATGGGATACAGCTGCGGCTACTGGGCATGCGCACATCAATACAGCATAATACTTTTCACACTGTACAACAATAATTTCTTGCATTATTGTAAGGGGTATGTTTAGGGTTGGTGTAGACGTTAATAAAACACAATCTGATAGGTAAACATTTAATTTATTGTAAACGTAATGTGTCTGGGTTCCGATGTCCTTCGTGTCCAGCTATCTTTTAGCTGTACAAAACAGCTCGTTTTGCTGCTCGATATTGCAAACTGGTGTGTCTTACCATATTATTTTAATGTATTATCTTAGTTATGAACACACCGGTTTGTAGTGCACACAGTTTTACAGTTGTTTTCTTCTCGTTATTTTCCTACAGCGGCTAATGAACCGGAAGTCTCGCACATTCACAGAAAAAGTCTTAATTCCATGTTGAAAAATAAGGTGGATAGCATCACCTTTGAAGAGTAATTAGCTTGGTGTAGTGGCTTTACTTGTAGATTTAACGAAAGTTATCATGTGCATTGTAATATTTGAAGCAGATGTAAAAAAAAAGATGTCAGTAGACCGGGAAGATTTTAAAATGAACAGTTCGTTCAGAAATTCATACAACCTGACCTTCACACAGTGGAAATAAAAATGGAAGACCGAAGACAATGAGTGCAGCGCTGAAAAGAGGCGGAGCTACATAAGGTCCATATTTACATTTATGTAGTATAAAATATGTAGTTTTCCAGACTCCACTCTCACTCCCTTGTTTTTCTGTTTTATTTCCTTCCCTTAAATTTTCTTTTACAATGAAGTACTAGATGCACAAACTTCCTGCTGCCATTTCCATCGAATGAGAGCTTATTCACCACTAAAGGTTGTAGATGTAATTGCTTTTTTGGTAGAAACGCAATCTTCAGGCATATCCGACGCTATCTGGACTTCAACTGAACATGACTTTGGCACGCTTTGAGAACAATGCTTTTCTCTGTGATAGCTTAGACCTTTTCTTGAGGTGAAACTGTTTCCACACTGAGCGCAGGCGTACGGCTTCTCTCCAGTATGCAGCCTCACATGATCTACCAGGTTTGCTTTCTTAGTAAAACTCTTTCCGCAATATAAGCACACGTACGGCCGTTCTCCCATATGGATTTTGTGGTGTTTTATCAAATAATCGGCTGTAGCAAAGGCTCTGCCGCACTCTGAGCACACATGGGTTTTCACACCCTCATGTATTTTCTGGTGCGCTTTGAAACACAGGGGCCATAAAAAACTTTTCCCGCAAACCGAACAGACGAAAGGCTTCTCGTTTTGATGAATTTTCAAGTGTCTCTTCAGGTAAGACTCTAAAACAAATGTTTTATTGCAGTGCTCGCAGGTAAACTCCCTTTCTTCAGAGTGAGAGTGGCGCATATGGATTTTCAGACAGCTTGCCCATGCAAAACCCTTTCCACACTGAAGGCATTTAAAAGGCTTCTCCAATGTGTGAATTTTCATGTGAGATGTAACGTTTTGTTTACTGATGAAGCTCTTTCCACACTGAGGGCAGGCGAAAGGTCGCTCTCCGGTGTGGATTTTGATGTGCTCCTTAAGGTGTCCTTTATTCAGGAAACTCTTTCCGCACTGAAGGCACGTGTGAAGGCACTCTCCAGTGTGAATTTTGATGTGATCGTTAAGGGTTCGTTTAAAACTGAAACTCTTTCCACACTGTGAGCAGGTGAAGGGTTTGCCTCCGTCGTGACTTAGTAAGTGACTCCGAAAGTGTTCGTTGCGTTTGTAACTCTTTCCGCACTGAGGACAGACGAAGCGCTTCTCTTGGTTGTGAATCAGTATGTGATCGTTGAGGCTTCTTCTGCGTGAGAATCTCTTTCCGCACTGAGGGCAAGCGAACGGCTTCTCTCCGGTGTGAGTTAACATGTGATCGTTCAGGTGGCCTCTATGGGCACATTGCTTTCCACACAGAGAGCAGCTGAAGGGTTTTTTGGCTTGTGTCGGAGTGCGGCTTTGTGAGAAACTGGTTTTTCCAGTTTGGGAGCAAATCGAGGATTTTTCTCCAGTGAGGACAACATGAGCTTTGTGATGCTGCTGTTTCTCCTCCATTTCATTCAGAGTTTGACTTTCCTCTTTCACTTCCATCAGGCCTGAAGTGACAACTATAAATTATTATAAACCAACACAAGCAGGAAAAACTGAGATTTTTTTTTTTCTTCAGATTATTAGATTGTCTAATCAGCTCTAACTGGTTACATTAATGCACCACAATAATTAAAAAGAGAGGGAAATAATCAAAAATAGACACCAACCTTCTTGGTGCTCATTTTCTGTTCTGCAGGGTTCTGGATCAGATGTGTCATCATTCTCCTCTTTAATAAACATCATCTTTAAAGTTGCATATCACCTCGATATATTCCTGCTTATTACGCTAATAACAAGGACAACGCCTATATTTCTAGCGTTTTACTGAATTTAATCCTAATTTGTGTCTTTCTGCTACGAACTCAAAAGACGCCTGATGGTAAAATGAATGGTTTTGAAATCAGTATCCAGGGACATAACCTGTCATGTACTGGGCTGCGTTGTTGTCCTTGTCTTATTCTTGTAATGTTGGCAAGCCACCTTTTGGCGCATTGCTGCCACTAACTGGACTGGAGGATGGAGGGTCAAAATGAATCGAAGAAAAACTTGTCTTCTTTATCTTTTTTTTCCCTTCTTGTAGCCTATTTATTTATTTTTATTTTAGTATTGAACAGATATATTTGTATTTAAACAATAAAATATGTGAACTATATATTAAACAATACAGACTTTTTAAAATCTATAAATAACAAAGCTATGAAAATCATATGTGCTTAGTAGTTTGACATGTAATTCGGTCTTGTAAGTAAATATGTAAGTAAATAAATTAATTAATTAAATGCAACATTCTGATAAACCCATGAACCAATTAATCAAATGCAACATTAAAAAACAGCAATCATAGCAAATCAAATACTGAGATAAACATACGAATATTAATGGTAAAAAAAGATTAAAGGCTTTACAGTAATTTATAGTAATTTTGCTTTGTTAATTCTTATTGATATTAAAGTATGAAGGTGACCTATTTCTGTTTTAAAATAAGTAGAAGGTTTTTTGTGATTTTCCATATTTAATAAGTACATTTATAATATATAATATTTTAAATTCAATAATTATATTTTAAAAATAAAACATCTGTTTTATGTCACATTTCAAAGTTTGTATTCTTTTTAACAAAAATGTGCAATTGCACCAAAAAACAAAAAATCATAAAATAAATGCACAGTGCTCTCGTTTCCTTTCAGATAAATAAATAAATAGTCTTTCCAAAACCTTTTTAGCAGAGTGCCGTTTGTGAAACTGGCTGCAGTATCACACAATGTCCTGTAGATGGCGGTAATAGGTCTCGCAGTGAATAACAGCATCCGGAAATACAAAACAGTCACAGTCGTTTGCTGCTGTTGCCCTATGCGACGAAATTGGTGAAAGTGAATGGAGCAGTAACACATTCTGTTAGAAAAATGCCCGTTTGTTCGGCTTATAAGTGCAAGAATCGCTCTGATGGATCATATAAAGAGGCGTACAAAAGGGGCGACTTTTCTTTTCACACGTAAGTTTTAGATGTTTGTTGCAAGTTTCAAGTAACATAAGCTAATCCTCAGATGTAAAGTCCCCTAATCTAAACATACACACATGTATAACAGATGTTTTAATATTGTGTAGCTGCGAATCAGGCATGCTACAGCTTTGCCAAACATACATTTACAGACGTATTTGTATGTTTGTTGTGTGTGTGTGTGTGTGTGTGTGTGTGTGTGTGTGTGTGTTTGTTTGTTTGTAATCAACAAATGCAGTTACAAACTCTAAAGTATTGTAAACGTAATCATTTACGGGACTGTTGTCATCATAATGTTTTTGTGTGTGTCGTGTTGCATTTTTGAGGAGCTGTTGTTGGTTGGCGGTTGGGAGTTTCAATTATTCCAGTGAATCGAGTCCTTTGAACACGTTCACCAAAAAGATTAATTTACTGGTTCTTCTTGCATGTTATCTGTACACCTCGACAGATGTCTCAGTGCTATGAGTGAGTCATTCACTCAACCGATTTATTTAAAACACAAGTCGTTGACGGCTCAAATCTTTTTGTAAAATCTTTTGGTATTGTATTTAATTTCATGAATACAGGTAAGCGAGTTATCATTTTTGTAACCTTGGCTTCATCAAACTATAGAAAAAGACAACAGTAGTCTACATAAAAACGTAATGTCGTTACATTTCAGACGTTCAAAAATCTCAAAACTCAGAAATGAAATGTACTGAATTTACTCAGCCTCATGCCCAAACCCATTAGACATACAAGTCAAGACATTTTAATGAAACCCGAGAAGTTTCTATCAAGACTTGAACAAAATGGGAGTGGGTTTGAAATTACGTGAGGGTAAATAAATGATGACAGAATTTTAATTTTGGGGCGAACCTTCCTTTTAAGTGACCGAGAACGATTCGTTCACAAACAAAAGTTTCACTGAAGCACTGATGTGTTGTTGAAGCACCACTGGGGGTTTCCCACAGTACATTCTTTATCAAATATACTGTTTGCTTATACTGCAATCAGAGCTGGGAAATGAGGAGGGTCAGAGAGATGTGCAAACAAGCAGAACAGACAGCTCTCAGCAAAGAAGGAAAATGGGGCTCCATCGCAAAACGTGTCCATTAGGTGGCAATACTCCCAGTGTTCAATCTGCCATTAAATCCCACCAGAAGAAGAACAGTTTCCGGAAATACAAAATAAGATGTCTGTTTAGCGTTTGAAATTGCATTGGAATTGAATAAAAAATGCCAGTGTGTTCAGCCTACAAGTGCAAGAAGCGTTCAGATAGAGAGTATAAAGAGGCATACAACAGGGGCGAGTTTTCTTTTCACAAGTAAGTTGTGTATTTATATATCTCATGTTCGTAAAGTTTCAAACAAACCCCCAAATAACCCCCTATATAATGTGTATTTAAATGCACGCATATTTGTCTAACATTGTTATGGTTGTGTGACGCATGCACGAACACGTTTATGCACGTCTGTGTGTGTGTGTTTTATGTGTGTGTCCATCATCCAGATTCCCGCTAGCTGACGGCTTGAGAGTGAGAGAGTGGCTCCGTCGGATGAGATGGCAGAACTGGTGGCCAACTGGAAACTCAGTCCTGTGTTCGGATCATTTTGAGAAGGACTGCTTTGAACAAGTGGGCAGTCACAAACGACTGCGCAAAAATGCTGTCCCGACTATCTTTAATTTCCCAAAACATCTGCAGTGGAAGGCAAGTCAGAACAGTTTTGTGCATGTTTTTAAAATGTTGTTACTTGTAATGCAAATATCCGTATTTTTTCCCCGTTTCTACTTATAATCCATGTGTTCTTTCCATTATTTTTATTTTTAATTGTCCACACACAGGTGCCAGCTGTCAAGAGACGATCTCTGGTATGTATGGGAGGTTAGAAGAATCACTCATCATCATATCAAGTAAACATTTTAGTAAATACATTTCCAGAAAGCAGTGGTTCTTTACATCAAAGCATTTCCAAATAATCCAGAATTGCTGGTTTTCTTTTTCAGCCTTTGTCATGTAAATATTTTGTGTATTATTGGTCTTATGCAGTTTATGGTAATATTAATAAACTAAACGTTTGATTATATATTAACCTTTGAATTGGGATTCAATGGTTTTCATGTTCTGCTGCAGGGTTCCCTGGACTGTTTTGAGTTTGTGAGTGAATTGCAGGGGGTTCATGATTTGATATAAAGCTAATAATTATTTAAGTCATGGAAATGAAAACGTAAGTAATTTTAAGATAAATAAATGAATGAAATAAATAAAACACTTGTAATGATCCCATTAACATCAGAGAGCTGTGAACATGCACATGGTTTGTTAAACTATTGAAATATTAACTTCAGTTAACTATATTAACTATAAAATCTCAAGAGGAACTTTTAGAAAATTTTAGGTCAAAGGGGTTTGGCTTACACAGAGGTTCAGGAATATAAAATCTGTGTCCCCAGATCGATCAGTTTAGAACCGTTGTTTTAAAGCTGTGTTAGAAAGTCTTTATCTTTTTTTTATTGTTTCTAAACACATTCTTCATTTGTTTTGTGTTTTTCAGAATCGTAAGCCAGTTGAAGTGCCTATCAAACCAAAACCAACCGCAGTATCGGCACCAGTAATACCACGGTAATGTTTGTTAGCCTATGTATTTGTTACAATTGTTTGCCAAATGAGTAATTTTCTCTAGTTGTTGTCGTACTACTTAACGTCTCTTATTCATGGGTTTGATAGGCTTGAGGGGAAGTTTGTTCGTGTGCCTGTGGATTCTGATGGTTCCAGCCTTGGCCCCTTGCATGCTGGCAGCTTCCATGATGACTACTGCAAACCACAGGTTAATAGTTGTTGATTTTTGTCTGTCTTTTGTAGAGCATCTTATACACTGACTTGTACATTATACACCAGTCAATGTGTTTTCACAGAGCTTTCACTGGATGAAGCTTTCGGAGGGTGACGATGAGGCTGATGATGAAGCTGATGATGATGCTAGTGTATGTAGACCTTTACATTATCACAGTCTGTAAATGTATAAACTTAGGCCTTAAAGATCTGGAAATAGTCTCCTGAATGGTGTTTTAGCATTGTTTTTTTTTTTTAATATGTATGTGCAGGATCCTGGAAATGATGTCGCCTATGATGACGCACCTCTTGAAACAGCTGAAAATCCAAACACTCAGTTTATCCGGGTATGCCTTTTTTCAGATTTGTCCTTTTTTAGTCCTCTAGCACAGTGTTTCTCAACCAGGGGTCCGTGGACCCCTAGTGGTCCTTGACATAAGGCCAGGGGGTCCGTATAAAGTATGAATTTTTGTATAAATGTTGTATATTTTGACATGACATGTTCCCATGAAAGAAAAATCCAATATAGCTGATGATATGGCCAAATACTGGACAAGTCAGCTAACTTGAATTATACTTGACTGCATTTGGTCCTCACAAAGACACAAATGATACGAGTCAATTTTGTTCTGGGGGTCCTTGAGGATGGTTCTGAATTGGACTGGGGTCCGGTACGCCAAAAGGTTGAGATTCAGTGCGAGCACAGCGGTAATTTCTGTGTGAAGACATAAAATAGCAGCCATAATAGTTATGAAAGTAAAAAGTGTGGCTTAACATAGTTTTACCTGTAAATTTTGATATTCTTTTATCTTAATTTTTTCATGTAGGTGACAGAGAGATGGCAATGGCTGAGTATAGATGTAACCGGGCCTTTTCAAGAAAGCAAAGGCCCCTATAGCCACATCGTGGTCATCTGTGATTATTACACCAAGTGGATTGAAATCTTTCCATCAGAAAAGCCTAATTCTGATTCCATTGCCCTGCTTATGTGTGATGCCATTTCCCGATACGGGTTTCCTCTGGGATTTCTCACACCTTGGGGTGCTAGAGGGATTCAGGTCAGAACGGTAAGTCACGATTCACTGGATAATGTCAGAGCAATTAGTGCAGGTTTAATTATTTATAATTGTAAATTGTATTTTTATTCATTTAAATGTGCTGAAAGGTTATTTAAATGTCTCGATACCGTTGAATTTTTGATCTTTACCCATTTTTCTTTCTTTTGTCAAGGTTAACAGAGCACTCAATAATATTCTGATGATAAAGGACATCTCCCTCGTCTCTCGGCATCACCAGGCTTCGCAGCTTGAACCCCACACACAATACCACATTGTTAAGTACGTTTAGAATTGTGTGGACATGAATCACAATATTACAGAGCATAGAGTTATTTTGAAAATAAATTATGGTATGGTTTCTTTACAGTATGGTGGAAAATCTGGTAAAGAAGTATCCAGATAGTTGGCATGTTCATTTGCCTGTCAGCGTGCTGCGCTTCAACTGCAGTGTGCACCCAGAAACCAAACACAGACCTCTGTCACTCCATCGCAGTGAGGGAACTAAACCTTATACAACACCCAGGGATCAGCCAGTATGTATTGTGATATTGCAACATCTTTGTTCTCACTGGCAGCCCAAAACCATTGTGTTATTGGTTATGATTGTCAAGAATCAGCAGCGGAATTGCTTTGTTTTGTGTAGATATGGACAAATGCAGTAAAGTTTCATTTCGTGATTCTGCACATTTATGTACAAAATAATTTATTTACACTACTGTTGTGTTTGGGGTTGGAACATTTTTTTTTGTTTTTAATACTCATCAAAATGTATGTATTTTCAAATGTAAATTATTTCTGTGATGACAAAGCTGAATTTTCAGCAGCTGTTACTCCAGTTTTCAGTGTCACATGATCCTTCAGAAATCACTCTCATATTGCTGTATAAAAGTATTAATTTATTTTGAGAAAAATCTTAATGACCTCAGACTTTTGAATGGTAGTGTATGCATAAAGTATATTATTAAATTTGAGTGTTTTGCTTTTGTCCAAATCAAGCTCAGTGAAGATGACCTTGCAAAATACACCTTCAAAATCCAGAAACCAAACCCTTTAAAAGAAATTGAGGCACTAAAACGAATATTCCGTGAGTATGATCATCTCATATCCAAATCTCAGTTTACCTGTCTGTCTGCTTTTCCTCCACGTCTGTAGTCATTATCATTCAACTTTTGTTAACACAGGAGAATCAACGGACTGCATTGTCATTTCATAAAACAAAAAACAGGTAAGTGTGAATAAACAGTTCTGTTAGTACTGCATAGAGATATTGTTGTACCTTGTCATTCAATTTCATAAATTAAAAAAAAAATGCTGCTACTAAACCAACAGGGTCTTTTGTTTCCTCTGTTGCTAGTGTGCCTATTGTAACCAGTGTGTGACTTCAAACTGAAGGTCCAGTGAGGAAGAGGTGCTGCTTGGCCGAAGGATGAAAAATAATGAGCTGTTAAAGTCAGACTGAGAGAAACCCAGACTGAGATCTTATTTGTAATTTTCATATTGAAATTGTTGGCAGCATTGTAAATACATACCATTAAAGGTATTAAAGAGAGTTGTACTAACTGTAAAAGAAAATACTTGGAAAGGAGTGGGAAAAGACATGGTTTTCTTTAGTCATTTGTAGTATTTGTAAATAACCAATTGAGCCAGCAAAAGATAATCTAATGTTAATAAATCCACAAATACTCCTGAGTTGCAGGCAATCCTAAAGGATATTGTGGCAGCCTGAAATTAAGTGTTTTTTTTTTTTCCGTTTCAAATAAACCTTTTATAATGTTGCCTCAACATCAAAGCCCTTACGAAAATTAACCATGGTTTTACTACAAAAAAAAAAAACATGGTTACTATAGATAAACAAAGGTAACCACAAATTAACCATGGATTTGCTACACTAGCCGTAGTTTAACCATGATATTTGTTGTAAAACTCTGCTTACACAAATGGTAATAAGCCAAAAAAACATGGTTACTACACTTTTACTATAGTAAAACCATGGTTAATTTTCGTAAGGGAGTTTATTCCATCAAGGTCTTGCTCAGAATAAACTCTTATACCCCTGATGACGTCATGTCTTTGTGTATTTCGTATCTGTATTTGTGACCCTGGACCACAAAACCAGTCATAAGGGTAATTTTACATTTTTTATTTTTTATAATAAGCTTTCCATTGATGTATGGTTTGTTAGGATAGGACAATATTTGGCCGAGATGCAGCTATTTGAAAATCTGGAATCTGAGGGTGCAAAAAAATCTAAATATTGAGAAAATCATCTTTAAAGTTGTCCAAATGAAGTTCTTAGCAATGCATATTACTAATCAAAAATTAAGTTTTGATATATTCATAGTAGGAAATTAACATCTTCATGGAACATGATATTTGCTTAATATTCTAATGATGTTTGGCATAAAAGACAAATTAATAATTTTGACCCATACACTGTATTGTTGGCTATTGCTACAAATATTCCCCAGCGATTTAAGACTGGTTTTGTGCTCCAGGGTCACATGGAAGCCACAGTCCCAGATACATTCTACAATGTGCACCATTCTAATGAACAAATTTGGCCAGTAATCCCAGTGAAAACCATTGTTACAGCTACGCCATACAGTGCATTCTTAAGCATACGATATACACTAGAATTACTTTTCACAGAAATAGCCAAAACTGTACATTAAACTTAATCAAATGGATTGTGCCTGTTCAACAAGTGTTAGTTAAAAAAAATGCACTGAATTGTGTGAGGCCACTAGGGCGCGTCTCCGGCACAGAAAAGACTTGACGCTGCTCGCGCAAAGACATCTGGGATTGTGGAGGACTGGCTCGAGCGCTTTGATTTCCGCAGTGCAGCGTGGGATAGTGGAAGAAGTCAGCGAAACAGTCGTAGAGAAATGGTGAGTGAGGAAGCAGATCAAACCCAGATCGAACGTATTCTTTCGTTTTGTAGTTTGAAAATGTTTCTGTGACGGATTATACGCAAACTAGCCGCTGGTTGGAGTGGCTAAAGAGTGTGAACGCAGCCTTTACACAGTCCTCTTTGTTTCGCAATATTTTTAGCAGCCCGGCTAACATTCCCTGCTAAATCCGCCCCATTTACTTGTGTTGCTGTGTACATTGCGCTCGACGACCGGTCTGGTCGGCCAATACTAAAAACCGATAGGCAAACAGTTTCGTATTGTTTATTTGTAGATGAGCTGCGCACCCTCTGTAGCTGAAGTGGGGCTGTTAATCACGGTGTTGGTTTCATGACAGCTCCGTAATGTAGGAACGGGCTGGTCCTGTCATTGATCATTCTGGGCTGTGCCTTTTTAGATGCTCATCTAACGTTAGTCATTTAATCTATCCGCACAATACATGTAGATAATCATCAAAAGGTTATCGAGCTTAGATGGGTTGCTACATGTTTTGTCCTGCAGTTGTTACTAGCTCCAGTTTGCACGTCCATTTTTAAAAGATAACTTACTTGGTTTAGCCACGTTTACAGTTATTATAATTGAATTTTCATCCCCTCGTAATGTTGGTTAGCTGTTTGCAGTAAACAAACCGCACAACTAGGTGTTGCCAGTAACTAAGTCAACAACAACTTAACATAACTGCAGCTGTCAGCGTTTTATTTGTGTAGAGAGCGTTGCAGTTGTGTAGTTGACATGTTTCAGCTGTTCACCATCTGCTTTTCTCTTGTTTTATTTTTAAAAAGCCAGTGGTTGTTCCACCTGTAAATTACAACAAACATGGCTTTTTTTTTTTGAGTTGAGAGTTATAGAAGCTGGTGGTTTGTTATCATGTTTAGGATTATTTTTCTAAGGTGATTGATGTCTCATTTTGTTGTGTAAAAATTCAAATGCTCCATGAGTTTAGGTTGTGTAGGGTTGAACTGGGTGTAAATCGAGATGTGTTGATGATGAGAGGATTGAAGGTTGAGTAACTGGCTCCTTGTTTTTCTTCAGGATGTCTTTTTGATGATCAGACGTCACAAGACAACCATCTTCACAGATGCCAAGGAGTCTACCACAGTCTACGAGCTGAAGCGGATTGTGGAGGGCATCCTAAAGCGAGCGCCAGAGGATCAGAGACTTTATAAGGTCAGCAAAGAAAGTTTTCATGATGATGTTGATTATTAATTAATGTATAAATTATTAGCGTTATAGCTCTTTTAGTATATCCTGAAGGTTCTATGTAGTTGGGTCATTCCTGTTATGTAGAAATAAAAGCATTCCAAGTTATGTAATTTCACACTGTTACAAAATTTGGAGCTAGTAAGATTTTTTTTTAAGTGAAATTAATACTGTAACGTTCTCCGACAAGGACGAGGCGTTTTGATGTACAAGGGGTGTTTATTTGGGCTGTTGTGTTACACACCCCGACTTCTAAGAGAACTGCACTTGAACCAACGAGGCACCCTTTCTCCCCCCTCCTTCTCTCTCTTTCCCCTTACACACACACAGGGGCGGAGCCTCTTTTCACATCCAACTCGAACATCCAATAACAGTTCGCAACACAAAAATGAATACAGTGCAACACTAACATTAAGCACATTGTTATCTATAACACAACATGCTTGAACATGCTACAATACTTTTATTTAGCAAGGATGCATTAAATTGATCAAAAGTGACAGTAAATACATTTATGATGTTAGAAAAGATTTTTATTTCAAAAAATGCAAAAATAGCAAAACTGTTATAACAACACTTAATTATGAAAAATGTTTCTTGAGCAGCAAATCATATTAGAATGATTTCTAAAGAATCATGTGACACTGAAGACTGAAGTAATGCTGAAAATTCAGATTTGCCATCACAGGAGAATATTTTAAAATGGAAAAGTTCTTTAAATTGTATTGATATTTTAAAATATTACTGTTTGTACTGTATTGTTGATTAAGTAAATGCAGCCTTGGTGAGCATACGAGTCTTCAAACTTTTTGAATGGTAGTGTGTGTAACACAAACTAATACCACAAAGCATCACAGAATTAATCAAATCTTTTGTTAATACTAGCTCAAAACCCCCTAAGTTAAGAAAACCCACAAATTATATCTAAGAGGTTTACGAACCCGTAGATTTACAAGGCACATTTACAGGATTAACAGAACGGAAAGTGAAAAACAAATTACTTTAAACAGCATTCTCTAAAGCACATATTTGATTTAAACATTTTTACACTAAACATTATATATACAGGTGCATCTCAATAAATTAGAATGTCGTGGAAAAGTTCATTTATTTCAGTAATTCAACTCAAATTGTGAAACTCGTGTATTAAATAAATTCAATGCACACAGACTGAAGTAGTTTAAGTCTTTGGTTCTTTTAATTGTGATGATTTTGGCTCACATTTAACAAAAACCCACCAATTCACTATCTCAACAAATTAGAATATGGTGACATGCCAATCAGCTAATCAACTCCTGACGATAAAGGGTTGGGGGGAGGGTGGGGGGTGAGACAGCGGGGGTAAAGAGTGTCCAAAACAGCGGACAAGCAAAACACGTGCGTTTTAAGATGGTGGTGCGTATTGAGTTACAAAAAAGGGGGGGGGAGAAGCATGAGTGAGAGTGATCTTGTGTGATATTGCAACTTTGCTGAGAATTTGAATCGCTCTCCCTGTTACTCCTCACGTCCCATCGAGCACTAGCAGCTTACTCTCACTGTATTGTCGCAAACCCCTCCAATGTTCAGTGTCTGCTCATCTACAGGTTAATCCACCAATCACAACGTCTCATTTGGCGCAGGCACATTTTGATTTGGTAATGTTTCCCTTGATTTCTGGATGAATTGCTCGTTTGTCAGACAGCTGTTAGTCACTTGTCAGAGGTGGTTAGATATTGGAGTATTTAAACCCGTGCTTATTTAATTCACGCAAATGTTATGTTTGGAGAGTTAAACGTTTTGTGCTTTTTGTGTGTTTCAATCTGATAGGGGCGGGGCGGGTTTGTGTTTGTGGCTGTAAGGTTTTACAAATGCCCACTTTACTGATCGCATTTACAGTACGCTGTTGTGTGCTAATGAGTATTGATATTATAATTATTCTTATTTAGATCATGCATAATTTTATTGGGGTGCAAAAGGCCATAGGCTGAACCGTTTTACGTTACCGACTTAATATAGTGTAAATGCACATGGAACTTACTGAACATCAGAGTGGGCATGGATGCCTGCAAATGAATACACAGCACATGGTTGAGGTGAATTCTGACATACAGTGGTTTCATTGTAAATACATTTTTCCACTCGCATTGTTGCTTCCTGAAGTGTGTTTTGCTTTTCTTTACAATCCTTTTGCTGGAGGAGTGTAGTGGTGTCAGCTTGTTTCTTTTTGAATATTTGTTTGGAAGCTTAAGTATTGACATTTAATTCCCTGATTTTGTATATAAATCAAAGGGGAGTGTAAATGCTAGTCGTTTTTTTTTTTTTTTGTGTGT
>NW_015549597.1:237493-278692 GCF_001515605.1 Sinocyclocheilus anshuiensis | reverse complement strand
GTGTGTGTGTGTGTGTGTGTGTGTGTGTGTGTGTGTGTGGCATTTTAAAATAGTGGTAAGAATAAAGTAAAAATGTAAAGATCAATAAGAAAGAAGCCTTTGAGCGCAGTTGCTTGAACAAGTGAATGTTTAACTTTAACACAAATGCTGACGTTGTGTTCATCCCAAAAAACGGATCCTAATGTTTTTGCGAACTCACCCTGATTCTTCTCAGTGATGGCAGTGTTCCTTCACAGTGCTCTTGGAAAAACAAACAAACAAAAAAGTTAAAAACATAAAAGAAAATCATGCTGCAGTATCTGTAACTGCGTTTAAATTAATTAAAATCAGCCCTTTTCCACTCCTCCTCTAATGTTCAACGTCTGTTTATTAATGCTGTTGCTTTTGGGGTTTTAGTTTTTTTATTATTAGTATTATTATTTATAAATGTGGAGATATAATTGCTACATTACAGAATAACAACCAACAATGCAACAAAAGACAGGAGGAAGAAAATGAACAAGAAACAGGAAAAAGTAAGACAGCGCTTTCCTCAACTCAAGTGTTTTCAGATATTAAGTGATTTAAAATACTATCGAAATTAGTGGAGAAACGCCTTGAAATGTGATTTGAAATGGGAAAATTTGCATTTATGCATTTGAAACTTAAAAGTGAAAGATTTCTAAGATTAAGTTATGTTTCAGTTTCTGTATTAGTAAAACTAATCGTAGTTGCACAATCGCATCCGTGTTAAAAAACCTTCCCCAAATACTTATGTAATATGTGGGGGTTTAGGTGCCCTGAAACTTTTCAATGAATCGGTTAAACCGGTTCACAAAACCTGAACGATTCAGATTGGATCACTGATGATTCATTCAACCCAGAACCATCCCTGCGTCCCAATGTGCACACTATCTGCCCTAAATAGTATTGAAAATGACTAATATCACATAGAATTTAGGATGGAAAGTATGCACATTGGGACGCAGGCCGTCTCTCATTCAGATCCAATTCGTAGCGAGCCTAGAAGTGTATTTGGAGGTCTTGACTGATGTAAGAGACAAGTTACTTTAAAAGCTGAATAGCAGAAATGTTGCACACTGGAAATATGTTTATGGCATGATCAACAAGTATACGAAACAGAGTTGGTTTAAATAAATAGTATTTTATTCAAACGGCCTTAAATTCTTTTCGAAGAAGAGATGAGTTTTAGAAATGAGTATTGCTTAATGTTAATTATATTTATAGGTTTCACATGAATGTTCACATGCTCGCATCTCCGCTTGTCAGCAGACATTCCTTGCTGGATGAAGGACCATCACCTTCAACCCAACCTTGCCAAGACAGAACTGCTTGTGGTTCCATCAAACCAATAGTTTCATCACAATTTCACCATCCAGTTAGGCACATCAACCATAACTCCTTCAAAAACAGCCAGAAACCTTGGAGTTATGATTGATGATCAGCTGACTTTCTCAGACCACATTGCTAAAACGGTCCGGTCCTGCAGATTTGCTTTATACAACATCAAGAAGATCAGGCCCTTTCTTTGGGAACATGCTTCACAACTCCTTGTTCAATTGTTCAAGCTCTTGCTCTTGTTCTGTCCAGGCTGGACTATTGCAATGCTCTCTTAACCTTTACAATTAATCCAGAACGCGGCAGCAAGATTAATTTTCAATAAACCCGAAATGAATGCATGTCACACCTCTGTTCATCAATTTGCACTGGCTACCAGTAGCTGCTCGCATGAAACTCCAGGCATTAATGTTTGCCTACAAAACCACCACTGGCTCTGCACCCCTTTACCTAAATTCATTACTTCAGAGTTGTGTGCCCTCTAGAAGCTTGCGTCCTGCAAGTGAACGTCGCTTGATTGTGCGATCCCAAAGAAGCACAAAATCACTTTCACGGAGTTTTAAATTAAATGTTCCCTCCTGATGGAATGACCTGCCCAACTCAATCCATCTTCAAGAATCAGCTTAAAAACACATCTCTTCCATCTGTATTTAAATGTAATGCAATGAATGTGTTTAAATTATTTGCAACATGAAACTGAAATAAACATTCTTATATAAAAAAATAAAAAATCCAAATCAAATTGAGATGTCAGGTCGGATCTCCATTCACTCATTAGGCTACTAGTATCGATCAAATTCAGAATTTTATTTTATAAACATGACAAATCTAGTAGAGAACAAGTTCAAAGAGAAAAAGGTGATATGGGTTTATCGACAGATGGATGTTGTATTGAAATCACACAGAACCAATCATAGTTGTTAAATGTGCGCATGCGCAGTAGATCAACCTAGCAACAGAAGCTAATGTGGAAAGAGGATCGTCTGTTTTAAAGGTCTGTTAATATCTTCTCCGTGATTTTATGGGCGTGCCACAACGTATTTTAGGTTTTAAGATTTTTATTTAATTTCAAAATCACATCTCTATGTTAACTCAGTCAGTATGCATGTGAACTATCCATAGTAACTCGGTTCATTCATTTTGCACGGTAAAGTTACAGCGCTAGTATCTACTGCCTACACAGTAGATCACATCTAACTTGTTTTACCCTCGTTATTGCTTAAGCTGAGATATTTACTCCAGCTACTTTCCCCAATCTATTTTAGAAGCAACGTCTCTTAGCAGCGTCTAACCACGTATGTTTTTGGAGAGCCAACTTGGCTAGCTTCATCCGTGTACTCCCACATTAATCCGAGCTGCGTCTAGATGGAGGCTCGTAAATGGAGCGCGGCGGCCGCAGGGCGCGTGATAATGGACGCGGTGCAGGCGGAGTGGGAGCCGCTGTCTCCCTGGGAGCTGGACCAGCGACTGGACCGAGCGGTGGAGGAGATGATAGAGGCTGACCTGGTGGCCCAGATTCAGGAGCAGGCAGCCTCTGTGTTGAAGCAAGCCTCTCAACAGGAGGATTCATCGCCAGCAGATCAGGCTCGAACAGCGACATCCCAGGCGTCAGAGTCCAGGAGCTCTGCCCTGCAGCGCGCACATGCTACTGAAGCCATGGAGGCCAACCCTACAGTACAGGTACAGCAGGTCTGCTAGCTCATGCACTTCACGTTAAAGCCATTTTCTCGCTTTACGGGAGTAGTTCTCAACCAGGGGGCATCAATATGGCTTAAATATTTGGTTAGAAATAAGATAAAGCAAGAATTAAAATAACCCAGAACCAGGATTCACACAAATCTTGTAAAAACCTGAATATATGAGGTAACCTAATTTTAAAGACCTGGAAAGGTGATCAAAATTATTATTGTTTTTAAATGAATTAGTTATTTTTTTACTCCATTTCTACCTGATAAAATATTTTAGAGCTTGGAATATCTACAAAAATGTACAGTACCAGTCAAATGTTTGGAATAATTATGATTTTGTTGTTTTTGAAATAAGTCTCTTATTCTCCTCAATAATTTATTTGATCAACAAATACAGCAAAAACAGTAGTATTGTAAAATATTATAACAATTTAACAGAATTGTTTTCGGTTTTAATATATTTTGAAATGTGATTTATTCCTGTGATGGCAAAGCTGAATTTTCAGCATCATTACTCCAGTCTTCAGTGTCACATGATCTTTCAGAAACCATTCAAATATACTGATTTGCTTTGCAGTTATTAGTTATTATTAGTGTACAATTACTAATAATGATCAGTGGTTCTTATCAATGTTCAAAAGTTTTTGTGTGGAGACTGATCTATTTTTTCAGGATTCTTTGAATCAAAAGTTTAAAAGAACAGCATTTATTTGTAACATTATAAATGTCTTTACTGTCACTTTTGATCAATTTAATGCATACTTTATGCATCCTGTTTAATGTATGTAAGTATTATTTTCTCAGTATTTCACAATATAACTTTTTGTTTGTTTGTTTTTATTGTATTACTGTAAATAAATGCAGCCTTGGTTAGCATAAGAGACCTCTTTCAAAAACATAAGAACATTTAGTATGTTAGTATTCTAAACTTTTGACCAGTAGTGGACATTTTTTTAATTATTCCAAGCTCTAAAATACTTTATCAGGTAGAAATTGTGAGTCATTTTAGATATCTTTATCCTTAAAGGGGTCATATGACGTTGCTAAAAAGAACATTATTTTGTGTATTTGGTGTAATGCAGTGTGTTTACGCGGTTTAAGGTGAAAAAAAAAAACACATACAGAGCGCGGTGTGCTCTGATTGGCCAGTTATCCAGTGCCTTGTGATTGGCTGAATAGGTCTGAAAAGCAAGGTGTGCTGTGATTGGCCAGCTATCCAGTGCGTTGTGATTGGCTGAATACCTCAAGCGCGTGACGGAAATGTTACGCCCCTCACCATATTTGGAATATCAGCTTCCATGGCGGCGGCAACAATACTACAGCGAGAATAAAAGTTACGCCTTCTTTCTTTGCGTGAACATTTGGGCGGGGTTATGCAAATCTTCCCACACAGTGACGTAGACGTGGGGGCGTGTTTAAACGAGTCTTAACTTTTATAAAGAATATCTCTGGATTTTAGACTTTAGTCTTTGTGACTTTACGGATCTTATATATGCACAAACAGCTTGCAACACTCCAAAGACAAAGGAAAACATGAAATCGTGTGATATGACCCCTTTAATCCAGCAAGTCATGAACAACTGGAAAAGTCATTGGGCCTTAGAATTGAAAAGGTTGAGAACCACTGCTTTACATCATTCTCGCCGTCTTGTTATTTCTTGCAGTATGTGACAAATTTTCTGCAAAGCTCCAACACGGGCTACAGCAAGAACCGATTGTCTGGAAGAGCTCGCCTGTCCTTGTCTCACACTGTCCTCCTGTCCCTCACCCTCCTGTCCAAACGCATCAGCTATCGCAGCGTGTCCTCTCGTTTCCATCTGGAGAAGGGGAATATTCACAGGATCTTCTTCTCTTTCTGTGAACAAGTGATCACACAAAAGGATCGGCTCATTCAATGGCCTACAGGTACAAGTTAATTAGGAGACAGTTCCACTCAATTGTTTTATTTTATCTGTGGCTATTTTAATGGCAGGAACAGGATTAAATCAGTTACAAATAGATCTGCCTATCTGCAAAGCTACCTGAAAAACTATGCGCAAGTGCATCCAGGGCAAAAGCTGCTTTAAACGTAAAGGATGCTCACACCAAATGTTGATTTAATTTAGTTAATAGGGGTTAATTGATAAAGAAAATCTATTTATGACATTATTTTTGACAGCATCCTAATTTTACAGCCTCATTTTAGTGCCTAAAACTTTTAACAGTGCTGTAGCCTTGCAGGTAGGTTTCTTGAAGCATCTTGGAGACGTTGCCACAGTTCTTCTGCATTGAGTCGGTCTCAGTTTGTTCTGTTTCTTCATGTCATTCCAGACAGACTGATGATCAGATCAGCTCTCCGTGTGCAGCACTGACTACTTGTGCAAACAAAAATCTCACTGGATTATTACAATTAATGGCAAAATGAATGTTTGGAAATTATTTCCTACTGACGCACTACTGCAAAAGATAGAAATAACTGACGTCAAAACATTTTTAGCTGGTGAAAATACTAGTGTAACTTTGTCCACCACTGTAAATAAAACATTTATAAAACGGATAGTTCCGGTCCTTGATTCTGATTGGCTGAGCCGCGTTCGAAGCTGTTGTAAATTACTCTACAAACATACACCTTTGTTTACTTCTGTGTTGCTCGGCAACCACTTTGTTGCAACCACAACTGATTCTGAGGAACTACATTGTTTGGTGGAAGACTACTGTTTTTATTAATATCATTACATGTTATTTGCTCTGTTTTATTTTGTGAAACCGTACTACGTATATGGAATAACTGTTTTATAAAAGCAATAAGCCCCTCGAAGCCGTGGTTTACAGTGAATTTATAACAGCTAAGGGGGTTTTAGGCACTCCGCTTCGCGTCGACAACAATGCCCCTTAGCTGTTATAAATTCACTGTAAACCACGGCTTTGAGGGGCTTATTGCTTTAATAAAAACGTAATTTTATTTATTACAACTAACAAAAAATCAATGAAATAAGTCAATGCAAAATACAGTATCAGTGTTCACATTGCATTAATTCATATTATCGTTAAAATTAAAACATGAAAAACATTTTCATTACTTTAAAATTAACTAGCTCAAATTAAATGTGAAAAACTGAAATTTTCTCTTAACAATTTAGCATTTTAATTTAGTCTAATTTTTTTAATATAAACATTTAAAAAAAACTAATAAAAATGACAAAAACTGAACAAAATTACAAACTTTAAAATTAAAATTAAAGCAGAAAATTATAAAAATTAAATCAAATTCAAAATATGAACAAAACTATAGTAGTATATCAATGATAATAAAATAACACTGGGGAAGTCGTGGCCTAATGGTTAGAGAGTCGGACTCGTAACCCAAAGGTTGCGGTTTCGAGTCTCGTACCGGCAGGGATTGTAGGTGGGGGGAGTGAATGTACAGCGCTCTCTCCCACCTTCAATACCACGACTGAGGTGCCCTTGAGCAAGGCACCGAACCCCCAACTGCTCCCCGGGCGCCGCAGCACAAATGGCTGCCCACTGCTCCGGGTGTGTGTTCACGGTGTGTGTGTGTGTGTGTGTTCACTGCTGTGTGTGTGCACTTTGGATGGGATAAATGCAGAGCACTAATTCCGAGTATGGGTCACCATACTTGGCCACATGTCACGTCACTCACTGTTGTAGTTACTTAGCAGGTTTACGCATTGTTTTCTCCTTTCTCCCTGTAGGACAGGAGGCCCTCCAGCATCTGCTTCCTTTCTCCAGCTGGCTGAGTCACAATGAGGGTCTGGAAGAGAGAGGCCTCCCTCGAGTGCTTGGCGTGCTGGGTGACACACGCATCCCCATCCGCCTGCCAGCTGGGAAACCAGACAGCGAGAGCGACGCTCCGGAGGCCAAGAGACCTAAGATCGGGCCACATCCAGATTCATGGCTGAACTTGGAACTGGTGTGCAATGACAAAGGTCGCTTCATTTACTGCCACATCAGCAAAGGATCGGAAAAAGACAGAGGAAGCGCGTTAGCTGAAAGGATTCGGCAAAACCCTGAGATGGTGCCTCCAGGGACCTGCCTGATAGCCGGAGCCGGATACCCGCTCACAGAACAAATACTTACTCCGTTCTCAACATGTCAAAAGCCGCAGGAAAACCTCTACAACAGATCGGTGGGGAACCATTTGGGCCGATTCAACCAGGCTGTGGCGGACTTAAAAGAGCGATTCCAGAAATTGAGGTACTTGGATATGGGGAACTACGACAGGGCAAAAGCAGTGGTTCTGACTGCTTGTATATTACACAATGTTTTCCTGGACATGGGGGACGTGACAAAGGGACTGGTAGAGAGAAGCACACCGGAAGATGTGGACGAGGTAAACGAAGATGCTGCTGGGCTGAAAATGAGAGAGACTGTAGTGAATCTGCTTTACAGCACATTGGAAGCAGCACCACAATAAGATTTTGACACTGATTTGCATATTTAAAGGTATAGTTCACCCAAAAAAAGAAACTGTCATTCTAAACCCATGTGACTTTCATTCATCTTTGGAACACAAATGAAGATGTTTTTATTATCTTTTTTTTTTTTTTTCATTTTTGTCCATTCATTCAAAGTTCACAAAGCCAAAACTTTCACTCATCAAAAAGTACAAAATTACATTTTAGACATAAATCAAGCGATTAAGTCTTTTTTTTTAGTGACGTGAAATGTGGCCAAGTATGGTGATCCATACTCGGAATTAGTGCTCTGCATTTAACCCATCCAAAGTGCACACACACAGCAGTGAACACACACACACACACACCGTGAACACACACCCGGAGCAGTGGGCAGCCATTTATGCTGCGGCGCCCGGGGAGCAGTTGGGGGTTCGGTGCCTTGCTCAAGGGCACCTCAGTCGTGGTATTGAAGGTGGGAGAGAGCGCTGTACATTCACTCCCCCCACCTACAATCCCTGCCGGTATGATACTCGAAACCGCAACCTTTGGGTTACGAGTCTGACTCTCTAACCATTAGGCCACGACTTCCCTACTTCCCTTTACACGACTTCTGAAGTAAAACAGTTGCTTTATATAAAAAACAGATTTAATTTAGGGTAATGAATAGAAGCTTCAGTTAAATCTGGTTTTCATATAGAGTGTAAGTAAATAAAAAGTGAATTTCTTTAACAATCTTTATGTGAACTTTTTGAACCATCAAAGTTTTGGTGGAATGGAGCAAGGTTTCGTTAAAAATATCATAATTTGTGTTTTCAAGGTGAACAGAAGTCTTATGGGTTTGGAACGACATGGAAATGATAACAGAATTGTCATTTAGGGTGAACTATCTCTCAAAAGCTCTAAGATTCTGTATGTGATTAATGGATATTTGATTATATGAAGAAAGTTTTGGCATAAAAAAATCGATACGTTTTGTATGATATTTAATGAACATTTACATTTAGTCATTTAGCAGATGCTTTTATCCAAAGCGAGTACATTTTTAGCAATTTAGTTTTTTTTTTTAATTATGTCTATATAGTTTTTTTTTGTTTTAGTTATTTTAGTACTTCAACTTAAACTAAACGAAAGTGACAATTTATGTTTGGGAAAAGTATTTTTCCCCATATTTTATTTCAGTCAATGTTAATTAATGAATTTTTGTATGTTTTTAGTTTAAGTTAATGATGATAACACTTGTCCATTCAAGTCAAAACAAAACACAGTCACAAACTAAGGAATGATATGTAAATGATGACATAATTGTCATTTGTGTTTGGACTATCTATAATTGACCTATAATTTCTTCCTCTCTTGGGTAAATATTTGGTGGTATGAAGAAAGCTTAGCAGAAAAAATTGATAACAATTTTGGGTAACACTTTATTTTAAGGTGTCCTTGTTACATGTACTCATTATTGTATAATAAATTATGCGTAATTACATACAAGTAACCCTAAGACAAACCCTAATCCTAACCGTTTAGTAAGTACATGTAGTTAATTAATATTACTCTGTACTTAAAGTGATAGTTCACCCAAAAATGAAAATTCTGTCTTTATTTACTCACCCTCATGTCGTTCCAAACCCGTAAGATCTTCGTTCATCTTCAGAACACAAATTCAAGATATTTTTGATGCATTCTGAGAGCTCTCTGACCCTGCATAGACAGCAATGTAATTAACACAATCAAGGTCCAGAAACGTAGCAAGATAGGTAAAATAATCC
Source organism: Sinocyclocheilus anshuiensis (assembly GCF_001515605.1). Classification (NCBI taxonomy): domain Eukaryota; kingdom Metazoa; phylum Chordata; class Actinopteri; order Cypriniformes; family Cyprinidae; genus Sinocyclocheilus; species Sinocyclocheilus anshuiensis. The sequence continues at coordinate 269,503 of NW_015549597.1, read as the reverse complement.
ATGTGACATCAGGGGTTCACCCGTAATTTTACGAAGCTACGAGAATACTTTTTGTATGCAAAGAAAACAAAAATAGATATCCTCGCTACGTTTCTGGACTTTGATCGTGGTAATTACATTGCCATTTTTGGATGAACTATCCCTTTAAATGTATATTTACACTGTAACAAGGACACCTTAAAATAAAATGTAACCAAATTTTTAGTGATTTTTATTAAATCACAAAAATTCTTTTTTTTTTTTTTTTGTATTTTACCCTCAACTATTTTTAACCATAATTTTCATAAGGATTGTGTTCTTGTAGTTAAAGGGTACTCTGCTCACTGCATTTAGTGTTCACTTTCAAGGCTCTCACATGAACATGATGCATCCAGACTATTTGTAAGAAATGCACATTCTGTAGTAACTAAACTAAACAGAATACCTGATTTTTATTATTATTATTTTAAATTTTACATAATTTACTTACTTTTCAATCGTTCAAACTGGACATTGGACAGCAAATGCCACAACGAAACATATAAAAACTATTCGTTTTTATAAAGATTTTCATCTAAATGCTTACAAATGAGGACAATAAAAGCAGTCAAAACTAACAAAAGAGCAACAAAATATAAGTGCAAATGACAAGTCTCGGTTAGCCTAACGCCTAACATAAACATATACACACACACAAAAAGAAAAACAAGTAGATAGAATAGAAAAAATAGAAAGCTAGTATTAGTTTTTTTTTTTAAATAAAAAAGATAAATGGATAAAGTAGAATTAAAATAGAATACAAAAATACTTTTTTTTTTTTTTTTGTATTTTATTTCAATTAATGTTAATTTTAATTCAAGTAATGGGTTTTTTATGGTTTTAGTTCAAGTTAATGATAACTGGTCCATTCATGTCAAACAAAATGCAGTCACAAGCCTAGGAATATGTAAATAATGACAGAATTGTCATTTTTTTGGGTGAACTATTCCTTTGAAACTCTTGAGATTCTGTGTGTAATTGATAAATATTTGGTGGTATGAAAAAAGCTTTAGCAGAAAACGTGAACATTTTGTATGATTTTTTTTATTAAAACACAAAAATACTATGTACAACTTGCCCTGTACTCATTTTACATGAATGTGACGTTTTTAACTTCTCAGTTATATTTTTGCAATTCACACTGAAGGAAAGGAAAACCAAGCATTTTTCAACAAATTGCTGTTCAGTTCAAGTCTTTTTAATTCTCTGAAAAGGGTTCAGCATATCGGGCATTTCTCTAAAAATAAAAATGCATTTCCTATCTGAAAAGACTACTGTTGGGTAACAGGGGTGTCCGACAGACACTCTTTGGGCATTTGCATGGTATTGTTCTGGGACAGGAAAGTTATGGCACGTGCCAAGTTATTAATGGCCTCGATCTTCCTCTCTTCCAGCGCTTTCTGTTGAGCCCACATGTTGAGTTTCCTCTCCTGCAGCTCCAGGTACAACTGCAGCAAATCCTGAGGAGGCCTGGCGTTGGGTAACTGTGGTGCTGTAGCTGTGGGTGTGGGCAGTATCGGGGTAAATCGTTTGCTGGCTATGGCCTTGCCCAGCTTGGTGCCATTGAGCTTCGCCTTGCGCTGAGCCTCAACCTCCTCGTAGCTCCTTCCCAGCACTTTATGCATCTCCTTGAAGAACTCCCAGTGAACACTGCTGGTTCCCAGTCTTCTGGCTCGCTCAGCATTTTTGCGATATGTCGCTAACATGTTTCTCCACTTCAGGTCACATTCGAAGGCTTTGACTGAAACGTCTGTGCCTTCCTCGGCTCTTAGCTTTGCAGTCACTCTCTCGGCCACAGTCTCCCACAGCTTCTTCTTCTTGCACACGGGCTGGTCAAACTCTGGGTCCATGTCCAAACGAACGTGGACGAGATGCCATGTAGCTTGCAGAGTCCACACAAACTCTGAATGAAAAAGATTAAGAGTAGATCGTTGGTTATTTCAGAACAAGAATGTAATCAAATATTTAGGAGAAAATGTAGGCCTAATACTGGAAAAACTGAAACATTAAAAAGTTAAAACATGGAAAAAAAAAAAAATATATCACAATTCTGCGCGTGTGTGTGTGTGTTTTCTGAAGAAACATGATCACTCCATATTGATGAATCTATTTAATTTAGGCTAATTAATAAAATGAACGAATTAAATGAATACTAGACTAGGATTAACTGCTCAATTTATATGCTTTTCTGATGTCTTTATGAACTTTTTGAAGCATAAGTCTGTAAGGACAATAGAGGGACAGAAATCTTTCAAGTTATATGAAAAATATAAAAAAAATGATTTTTTTTTTTTTTACTTTTATTTACTTTACCATTATTGCATACTGCAAAATATTACACGCAATTAAAATATTAAAGAAAACCAGTTGTTAGGAATGTATGCTAGTTAAAATATACCGTAATAAATCTATTGTTTTGGAGGTCTGAAGCTCTTCTAAAAAACCTAAAACGGGTGGGAAGGCCAATCTGTAGCATCAGGCTCATCGTGTCCTCCTCGCTGGCGATGCCTGGTGCACACTCTGCTGCATCGACTTACTCACATCTTACCTGCTTTGGACTTTTCGGTCTCCAAAGTCGTAACCGTAGTTGTTGATTCCTCCACCTCAATGGCGTCTGTGACAATTGACTCAGTGGCCTCCATGTTGCATTTAATTGTTATTAATCTCGTCAAGCGTTATTGCGACTAATCGTGGATTTTAACAACTCCAGCGATGAGTTCTTTCCGAGCGCCGACAACAGCGATGATAATAACAACGACCTCGTTTGCGCCAGGCAGCGCTGAGCAGGGTGTTGTTGTGCTTTTTTTCCGGAAATGGATATGTCGTGTGAGAGGGGATTGTGGGAAATGCTAGCCATTGTTTTTACAAGTGTGTCGCGCGAAAGGTAGAACGTCAAAACGTACGGGCTGTTTTCTTCTTTATGTCAAAATAAATATCTGCATACATTAATTTACACGGTTTTTAATGTTTCGTTATCTTAAGTATTAAATAAGTCAATAATTGAGCTATCCAGAAACTACAACTCCCATAAGCTTTAAAGAGACTGAGTCTACAAATACCCCTCCCTTTCTGAAAAACCCTCCTGTTTGTTGCTCTACTAAAGATGGCGCCAGTGCAAATCTGAGGCGATTGCGCTTTGTAGCGCGTAGGAAATTTGACGTGAGTAAAATGAAAAGTTAACGAAGCCTTATCACTCTTCATCGAAACATCAAAATACACCCAAATAGATTAATCTCAGGCAGCACTGTCAAGGATTTTATTTTTGTGGCCTACCTCCCACTGTAGGCCGTAATGAAATATATCGCATTAGTTAAAAGAATTCATTTCCCATAAGTCATTGCTCTGGGCTTGCTTTGATTGATGAACTTGGTAGTTGTAGTTTTTCGAATGCTTGTTTCTCTGTGGATGGAATGCGTCAATCATAGGATAATTTTGTATTAGTTCTTGTGTTCTTTTATTTATTTTTCGTTTTTTAATTCTTGATAGAATAAGTGTTTGTTGCCAAGTTATTTAAAGCCACTGAAATATTGTTGTACCTTACGTTATTAGGAAGATAAAATAATTAAGTTACAAAACGGGGTGGTGGTGGGGAGGTGCTTCTGGACTCCTGGTTCATCATGTCTACACCTTCAGAACAAGGAGTTAAACGACATTCAAAAAGTTTGAACAGCACCTCAGAGGCATTCGCCACTCTCCCAGAATCCTCTCTGACCTGGTGTTTGGCTCAGCTGTCCAAAACGCGCACATTAGCAGACAGTCACAGCAGTGGACTGACAGGAGCAGAAAATAGGATCGTCACTGGAGGTGACAAAGCCAGGGATGCAGACAAGAGACTCAAAGCTGGTCAGTGGAGGGCATTGGTGGCCATTCGGACGCAGCACATCAAAGGAGGTGGTGGCAGGATAGCCCGCTACCAATCACGAGGAGGACTCCCTCCTTTGCTGGATCTCCTCAGGCGACCAGAAAGCTCCAGAAAGTTTTTGGACCTGGCACTTAGCATCCTGGCCAACTGCTGCACTGAAAAACAGACAAGACTAGAAGTAAGAAAGATGCTGCTCTAATGTATAGCTTGCGTTGATTACATATATGCAGCTTTCGTGTTTTTTTGTATATGATTAATGCTTTTTTTATTGTTATTCTTCGCATAGGTAAGAAAGCTTGATGGCATATCTGTTGTTGGTAAGTCACTCAAAGGCTTCATAAAGATCAGTTCATTTTTCATGCCCTGTTCATACTGACATCTGACATGGTTGTTGTCAAGGCCATTTTTATTTATATAGCACCTTAAAACAACATAAATACTGACCAAGGTGCTTCACAATAGCACGATAAAAAGATGACAGTCATACAAAAAATACAGAGTTTAGAAAATTAAATCAACAACCATAAAACTGAATAAAAATCAAGACTAAGAATTTAACTCACTAAGACTAACATATCTAAAATTACGAATAGGCCTGAGAAAAGAGATACATTTTCAAGGATGATTTAAATGCAGATAAAGAGGAGGATAACCTAACAGATCGAGGTAGCAACAGAGTTTATTTGCTTGTCGAATTTGAACTCCGAATCAAAAACAACACCCAGGTTTTTTACATAAGTATGGATATTTGCTTGCAGATAGAGGTCAGGCCATCTACCAAACAGGGGGAGCCAAATGGAATGACTACAGGCTTGTTTTCATTCAGCTGAAGAAAATGATCACCCATCCAACTTTTGATGTCATTTACACAAGCTAGCAAATCGGATAAGGACTTTGACCCACGTTTTGTTGACATGTACAACTGGGTATCATCCTCATAAATGTGATAGGGAACCTTGTGAATTTAAAAAATGTAACGAAGAGGGAGCATGTACAGGGCAAATAAAATTGGGCTAAATATGGAGCCCTGCTGCACCCCACCCATAACAGAAGCAGGCGATGAATAAAACTGACCTATCTTCATAGAGAAGCTCCTCTCAGTAAAATAGAACTCAAACCACTTTAAGGCTGAATCACAGATACCAACCTCGGTTTTTAGCCTATTATAAGAATGCAGTGATCCACTGTATCAAACGCCGCACTTAAATCCAACAATAACAAAACTGCACAATTTCCAGAATCCACAACTAGTAAGTCGTTAACCACTCCTGACAAGGCTGATTCAGTGCTATGCTTGGATATAAAACCATACTTAAAAAGGATCCAGTATATTTTTCCCAATTAAGTAAGGGGACAACTGAAAAAAACAGCTTTCTCCAATACTTTTGATAAAACTGGCAATTTAGTAATGGGTCTGTAGTTGTTAAGATCAGATGGATCCAGATTTTTCATTTTCCACATACTTTTTATATGTAATTTTATACTCCGTAACATGTTCCTCTTAAAGTCATTATGAAATCAGAATTGACAATTCTTATTATTTTTGGAATATTGCAGTCATTATTATAAATGATTTATCAGTGCATGTCATTATTATTAATCTATGTAATAAATTTATGTGCCCTAGCAATCTTTAATCAAAATAACTTCCCTCCCCCTTGCAATGACATTTTTTTTCTGATGACCCCCAGCAACCTGTCACTCACATGAGATCACAGCAAAAAATAAAATCTTTAAAATTATTTTTTTCATTGGCATCTATGGTTTCATGAAGAACCTTAACATCCATGGAAAGGTTTCATTGCACAAATGGTTCTTTATAGAGGACAAAGGTTCTTTAGAGTATTAAAATCTTCTTTACACTTAAGCCAAAATGGTTCTTTTGAAAACTTTTCACTGAAGTTTTTTATTGGGGGGAACCAACATGTTCTTTCAATGGCATCGCATCACTACAAAAAATGCTGCTTATTTGCATAAATAGTCATGATCATAAATGCTTATGATCTTTCATTTTTGTAGTGGATGTCCTCAAGAGGAATGTCTCTGTGGAGACGGTGCAAAATCGAGCAGCACGAGCTTTGGGAAATCTTGCGATGGACCCAGAGGGTTCTGCTGAGGTCCACTCTGCAGGTTTGTCCCAGAGTTTCATATGTTTAAAGTAATATAATAATAATGATTATGTTTCTCCTCCATTATATACAGTCACAGGCTGTAAAGGCTGTTATATTTCTGTCTCTCTCGCTCAGGTGGTGTTCCACTTCTCCTGCTCTGCTTGTCTCTCTCTCCACCTCCATCCTCTCCCTCTTCACTGACTCCAGCCCCTGAACTCTGTGCTCCTAAAGTGGAATGTGTCCAGTCTGCTGCCCGGGCGCTTGTCTACCTTTCTGACACGCCTGCCAACCGGCTTCTGCTGCTTTCACAAGGCGCTCTTCCATCTCTCGCTTTGTTCATTGCTCCAGAGTACCCTTTAGGTCTGCAACGGGCATCTCTTCGTGCCATTCATGAGCTCACCAGAGGCTGCAGTGCAGAGTGCGCCAGAGAGATGTCCAGGTCCGGGGCATTGACTCAGCTGGGGGTCCTTGCCTCAGGAGAAGGTTGTCGGCCTTTGGAAGAGCTAGCTTTGAAGACTCTGGCTAACTTGTGCTCTCAAGGCTGCCTGAGGCCGCTGGTCGGTTCGTTGGGAGTCATTCAGAAGTTTGCAGCGGAAGTGAAAAAGGATCCTCTGAAGTCAGGTGTGTTCTTCAAGGCCCTGTGCCTCTGCTGCAGAGAGGCTGTGAACAGGGCTAAAGTAAAGGAGAGCGGGGGACTGGAGGTGTTGATCAGCTTTTTATCTGCCCATCAAAGCCATCCGCTCACGCGTTTCGCCGTTCTAGCTTGTGTGGACTTCGTCTACGATGAATCTGCTCTTGAACAGCTGCAGGAGCTCGGGCTGGTGCCGCTGCTGATCAAGCGGTTGGTTGAGCTTGCTCACGGAGAAGAACTGACTGCAGGAAAGATGGATGCCAGCCTGTCCTCTGGTTCTCCATGCTCTGAACTGATGACCTCGTGTTTTGACTCGTTTGACTTCTCAGCCCTTGAAGGGAACAAGAGGGAGGATGTGAGCAAAGACCAGACGTCGGGATCTTCCAGCTTCCTCAGCCTTAGGTAAGCTATTCATAGTCTTACCAAAAGCAGAACATAAAAATCATGAAAAAATCATGGACAATTATTTTCACACTTGGCAGACTAACAGCACTGATCAGTAATATGATATGCAGCATTAAATTATACACCTTTTTTCTTTATAGAGTTTTTGTTTTGCTTTAAATTTTAAGTAAATTTTTCATGTCATCATGAAGTTTAGTCAATTTTACGATCTAATTTTAGTCAACAAAATGTTAAATATTTTCATTGATTAGAAAATTAAACCAAGCATTCAAAAATGTAAACACGTTTGACCATTTATCAATAAGTTTTAAAACTGTCCTTGTTGTGAAAACCTGACTTTAATTTGACATTAATTTTTAAATTATAGAATGTCGTCTTCTAAAAATATTGTTAGTGCATCAATATCTTGCTGTGTTATTGTTTTCTTGCCGCATATAAACAAAATGTTTTCATTTAAAACAATTAGACCTAGTCATCATCATGACTGATTTTTTCGAAAATTAGAAACCCTTTATTAATTGCCTTTTTTCTCTCAGTAATTTCATTGACAAGATGACCAAAATCAGAGAGTACGTTTTGGAAGTATGAACATGCCAATCATAATTTAATTGTGATCTTTTGTAATTTGATTTGTGAACCACATTGATCTACATGTTTTATGGAAAATTTGCTTGTATGTTGCTCAGTTTTGTCTGTGTGCCTTCCTCCAGGTCTTGGCTGGTTTCTGAGGGTCTGATCTCATCCGAGGGTGAGCTGACTGAATCCCCATGTGGAAGTGAAGTCTTTGGTAGCAGCCCTCAATCCTCCATTTCATCGTCACCTTGCTCTGAGATCTCGCAAAGCTCGACCTTGCGTCCACCCCACTTTTCTCCCTCCACCCGCTCCAAACCCATCCGACTCTCCTCTTCCTCCTCCTCCTCCGCCTTCTCCTCCGTTCCAATATCTCCTCGAAACGTACCAGGGTCGCCTTCCTCTTCACAGCCCTCCTGTGCCTCCTCCCCTCAATCTGAGCAACCACCTTCAGTGACAAAACCTTCCTCATCTCCCCTCCAAATCTCCTCTCCTCCCAGAAAGAGGCTCCGTGCCTCTTCGTCCTCCTCTACATCCTCCTCTCGCTGTAGTGTGGTCACCCTGGACAGCCCTCCTGTGATGTCAAAAACCCCAGTCTACCATCATCCTTATCACCCTGAGGCCTGGGCCCCAGAATCCCCCATTCTTCTGCTCTTGTCACGCTTCTCCCACGCCTCAGACCCCAGCACAGCGCTCATCAACACAAATGTTTTCTCCGGGCTCTTGTACTACCTCACCCAGCACCATGACCCCAGTGGGCGATGCTTTCGGATGCTTGGGCGCCTCAGCTGCAACCCAAACTGCTTCCAGGCTTTGGTCAGAACTGGGGCCGTGGCTCTGATCAAACAGAGACTGTGTGTGAGAGGAGAGAAGATCGGGGGATGCAAAGGAGTAACGGACAGACAATCAGAGAAAGTCAAAGGCAAAATCACACAACTAGGTTTGTGACTTTATTAATATACGATATTGAAGCATATTAAGACTGCTGTTTGTTCAAAGCTAAAATGTTTCTGGCTCCTCAGGTTTGGGTCTGCTCAGTAATCTAAGGGTTCAGAGCGAGTCTGGATTTGGCACTGGAGTTCTTACACACATCATGCTGTCAGGCTCTGAATCTGACAAGCTGCACTGTGTCCTTTCTCTGCCTCTGATTAACAGGTATGATTAATTGACTTTCAGGGTTTATTTCTAATGCTTTTATAGCCTAATATATGTGGGTCAATGTCAAATCAAAGTGTTAGCGAATAAAAAAGATATATATTTTAAACCATGTGTCAAGTTCATAGGAAAGTAAACTATATGTTTTTGTAGTTTAAGAAAAATCTTTGACCAAACCAACTGAATTTACAGATTTTATTTTGAAGCAAAAAGTGTTTGAAAATCGGACAAAAAGATAGAGGTACTTTTTATTCTGTACCTAACAGCTTTAATAAGCAAAAGAAGTACAAACCATTGAAGACTGCGAACAACATAGTCAAAATAAAATTGATGGCGAAATATAAAACTATTGATTTAAAGATTGTGCATATCAAAACAATATCTTTTTACGTTTGTTGCAAATTATGCATATATGCATACATATTCTTCATGACAAGAATCGTTTATTAGATTGGTGGAGATTTCTTTACGGAATCATAGTCATTCACCATGAATTCTGCTGTTGAGAAGAATTTAAAAAAAAGTTGTAATAATGTGGACTGATGGCTTCAACAAAAGCTACACCATTGATTAACAACCTTGCAGCTCAGAGTATGTCTGTCTTTAAAGGTTTATAAGTTACTGTTAAAATCAATTCCCCAATGGAGAAAATAAGTGGGATTTTTACTTGTGACTATTACACTACATCAATTCATGGATATCAAGTTTTTAGGGAGCTGCACCAGCCATAACTGAGCTTGACTTGTCATAAAAAGGTCAAATTGAACCATCCTCCCAAAATGTTTAAGTGAATTGTAATATATATCTTAAAAACATGTTCATCACACAAGAGGTGTATTCAAGTAATTGCATGTAAGAATCATGTTTTTAATGTCTTTTTAAAGAAATTAATAGAACAAAAAGCAAATGCCACTCTTGTCCCATGTAGCTGATTTGATCACCTTCTTTGTTTTTCCTCTGCAGCAACAGAGTTCTTTTGAAGAAGCTGCTTTTGGATAGTGGAGGGCTGGCAGCAGCTCTTGATCTGATTGGCTGTCACAGAGAAGATGATGATGAAGATGGACAATCTGACAGATGTTGGGCATTTCTTGCCGGCTGGTTGCATCCTCTTGAACAACCATCCCCTTCGAGATTTAAATCCCTGTACGTCTCTCTTCTGATTGGCTGCCTCTCCAGTCTGCTGTCAAGTTCCAAGGAGGACAGAAAGAATTGTAGCATAGATTGCCAGACCAGAACAGAGACAACCCAATTTCTGGATAACAAATCCCAACCGCAACAAAACCAGTCATGTCCCTACTTGAAGGCAACTCATGACCTAACGTTTCTCCTTGACGATGGAACCCTTCTACTAGCCAATCACGAGGCTGTCACTGGGGAAGAGGGAGTCAAAGACGTTGGGTCTGAGTATTTTAGAGCCCTCTTGATGGGAGGATTTGGGGAGGCCCAGAAAGCTAAAGGTGAGGCCATCCGGATCAAGGATGTAAACAGTGGGATGCTCTTACCTGTTCTCCACTACTTACACGGCTGTCGTTTGACTGACGGAAACAAAGACCGGATGTCAAAGCATGATACAAGTTGTCTTGTTTTGTCCTCTCTAGCCCCTCATGGGCTGCTTAGACCACAGGACGTGGTTGAATCATGCTTGGCAGAAGAGAAGGAATTCCAGAAAACCCCACTGGCTGAAGTGATGATTGGGGCTTGTAGGTTTTTAGTACCTGGTTTACAACGGTCAGCTGAGGACCTAAGTATGGACCTTCTCTATTCGGTCATACGGAGCCTGACCAAACGTTGTTGTTCGAAAGATGGAATGGATGCTGGTTTGGTCTGCAAGGGTCCTGAAGGATCACCACAGTTGACTAAAACTGAAGTGTCAAAGTGTTCCAAACAACATTCTAAATCCTCTCAAAGTTCCAAACCGGTTCCGTCATCATCTCCTGACTCTGAGGCAGCTTGGCTGAGGTCTCTGCTGCCACAAGTGTACTGGTTCTCACAGCGCTACTCTTACCTGCGACTGGGCCAGGCCTGTCTGTCCATACTGCTGCGGCCTCAGGGGCTCCATCCTGCTCCCCTTCACCCCTCCCTCTCCACTGACTGCTTCCTGCGTTTGGCACAAGAGGCGGACTGCACAGAAGGGCTGAGGCAGGACATCTTAAACCTTGTCAAAACAGCCCTCAGCTAAAGGGCAAACAGTAGTGGATAGTGAAATGAATGTAATGAATTGTTGGTGTAAACAAATTTAGTAGCTGCTTTAATGCACACACAATACACAAAAAGGGAATGGGATATACTGGATTTTTGGGATGTTTGGGACAAGATTTTCATTAAACTTCAGTTAGCAAAAATATTTTGAAAAATACTTTAGAGCATTCTAATTCCTACTATTTTCATGTGCACGTTTTTTTTCCCCAAGACGTGTTTGTATATGGAGTAGAATGACCAACTAAGGGTTTTTTTTTTTTTGTTTAACTTCATTTATTCATCTTATTTTGCAAAAAAGGGTTTGATGCTGATTCCATGGTAATCACAGTGCATCCAGATGTTGTACATGATTTTGTACAGTATGTTATGTGAATAATAGAATGTCAAGGAGAAAGAGCTGTTTATGTTTGCTATATTTTTCTTTTTGTATATGCCACTTTATTCGTTTATAGAAGTCTGGATTATCTGATGTATGTTGGAGTGCCATCTTTTTTTTTTCTTTTCTTTTTTTTTTGTATATATATGAGAAATTGAATCATGGAAGTGGCCAAATGTTGGTGGAAGGCAGAGGATGGTTCTCAATAAATGAGCTCTGCATTAATGTTGTCTACATTGTTTTCTTCTAGAATCTGTGCCTCATTTGGATTGAGCAATTTCTTCATGTTTTTGTCTCAGTTCAGTCCTGGACTTTTTATTTGGCAACTGGCAAATTTAGTCAATTCTAAATAGAATTAAATAAATACTTAAAATAGTCTTAACCATGTATTGTTTGGGACCTTTCATAATCAGTCACGCACACAAAATTTATGTGAAAACTGTTGTTTATTTCTGTTAAAAATGTTAGAAGCTTGTCCATCAGTGTTGATTGGCATCTGAGGGGACGGACAGTTGAGACGGCAGGGGGCGTCCTGCTCAGTGGTGAGGTCCCTCATAACCAGTGGGCAGAGGGTTCGTATGAGAGTTGTGGAAGAGGGAGTGATTCCCATCACCCCATGGCCATGGCTGTGAAAGAAAATGCTATTTGAAAATGATTCATGTCATGTCCATTGTATTTCGGATGTTTTACAAAGTGAAGGCCTCAACATTTTCTTCTATGTAGAAGAATTGGAGAGAAGTCCACATCATGCATACTTTGACTGAAAAACCCAAGAGTATAGGCACCTTGGTTCGAATGCGGAGGTGTGGGTATGGCACAAACTCTGGGTGATCATGAGAATGGGCCTGCATCTTCATGTAAACGTTTGCCACGCAGACACCCACACCGGGCAGGGCTAATACGAAGGACAGGATCTTCCAGGTCCTTGCTGTGTATGATTCAAATCATCAGTACATCTATTACTAGAATCATTGATTATTGCGTAAATGTTTTTAAATGTTATTTTTTTCTTACTGTGTGAATATGTAAATAACCTGAAAATCATATAATTTTTTTCGACATTCTTGATTTTTGAGGTAATAAAGTCATATTTTATTATGGTTCATGAGAACTTGCCTATCCATACTGGATAACATCTGCTTATTTTACCGTTTCATCTAGCCCAGCCCAAGAAAAACATCTCAAACCTCCTCCTTCATGGCTTCCTTGTGATGCAGCAGCAAGAGCCCGGCGGGCCACCATAGCAGTGGGAGACATCGCCATCTCTGAAGCACAGACAGTAAGCAACACTTAAAATTATTATCACTTTTACACTTAGATAGATTCCAAGATTATGAGTCTGTAATATTTTTTGTCTTCACCAAAGCTGCATTTATTTGATTACAAATAAGGAAAAATTGTAATATTGTCAATGTAATAATATTGTGCGTAAACGTAACCTATTCCTGTGATGGCAAAGCTACATTTTCAGCATCATTACTCCAGTCTTCAGTGTCACATGATCCTTCAGAAATCATTCTAATATGCTGATTTGCTGCTTAAGAAAGAGTTAAATGTTTTCAGGACTCTTTTATGTGAAATGGAAATCATCTGTAACATTATAAATGTCTTTACTGTCACTTTTGATAAATTTAATGTACCCTTCACTGAATAATAGTATTTATTTCTAAATCTTTATGAATATAGTATAAAACGTTCAAAATATTACAACTGAGAAGTAATAAAGATCCTTTTATGCAAGAGAAATTGTCCAAAAGTCAAATGTAACAACTTTCTAATTGTTCACAAACCCGTGAAATGTCAGCTGTGTAAGTCTCGGTGTTATTTGTCAACACAAACTTAAATAGTGCCTTCATCAAACCGTGAAACAACAGCAAGAGTCGAGGTGACAACTGAAGCATAAAGCATGAAGAGAAGTCATGCACCTGTCTGCACATTTACTGTGGGTTTGATCAGTAGTTAAAGTGAAGGTGATGCGAAGTTTGAGGTCAGATAATGACCAATCCTGACGTGTATCTCCATTATATCCATGTAAACTTTGTATGGCCTCCTTATACAGTTAGAGAAGGATTTTGTTGATTGTTAAATGTTACATAATTGTTCTGCTATACTTCGGTTTAAAATATATATATACAGTGTTGGGGAAAGTTACTTTTAAAAGTAATGCATTACAATATTGCGTTACTCCCTATAAAAAAGTTATTCTTTTACAAGCATAAAAGCCCTTTCATAAGAAAAGTGAAATGAATACGCCTCAGGCTGAAGGAAATGTAAATTCACGTCTGTACAGTAGAGGGCGCAGCGCAAACAAATCGCATGAAGAATATGACGCAGGAGAAGAAAGTTCAACACTATTCAGCAATAAGTAAAATCATACACAAATGTGTCATTTTTGATTATTAGTATGTTTAAATTGGATCATCGAAGGTCAGTAGCAAAGACATTGGTTAATAAAATGGGATTAAATACATAAATGATATTTGTCTTATTTAACACATTTAATTATTGCAGGTTTGTATAATATTCTGAGTTTGCATTTGACTGTTTTTATTCATTTTGAAGAATACTGAATCTGTTTTTGTGCAGGTGAGATGAGTAAACACGTTCATATTTAGTCTAGAACTACAGTAAGATCATGTTCACACACAACGCTCTGAACTTACTCCTGATTTCTCTCAACATGGCAACACCAGAGCTGTCAGTCAATACATGGAAACAAAGTAACTCAGATATTTCCTTCTAAAGGAAAAAGTAATGTGTTACTTTACTAGTTACTTATAAAAAGTAATCTGATTACGTAACTCACGTTACTTGCATTTTTTTATTTTTTATTTTTTATTTTTTATTTTTTTTTTTTTAAACGGTTTCACATATTAGCCAGGCTGTGGCCTGTTGCTTATCTCGTCCCTTTAAAAAAAGTTCTGTCCTTCGATGCTGAATGCTATTTGAAATCTTAAACCCCCTTGAAACTATGCACATGTAGCAATTATAGAAAAACTGTCATACATTTAGATGAGATTATTTTGATTTGTTGAATAAAGCTCCCTTTGTCCCTTGCACAAGGACAAACAAGCTGTCCGTTGTGGGCCGTGTGTTGCATTACTGCTGTTAAAGAATGAAATACTCCTCCACTGCTCTTAATATTTTACGCCTACAGTTCAAAACAGCTAAAACTATACATCTGATGCAAAGGACACTCACTTACTCTGCTTCCAAAGAGGGTGGTCAGGTGTTTTCGTTCTTTGTTCCTCAGTTATTAGCCACTTTCTCTTTCTACACCTCTGTCTGTTTGTCCTTTGGTCTGTCCTGGCCTAAACCATGAGACTCCTCCCCACTAAAATCTGTCTGTCTGCCAAGAATCATGAAGTTTATATTTGGTCAAGTGCATGGGCAGATCTGTAATGGAGAGATAGGGGGAGTAATGAGTAGCTATACTTACAACAATCAGATATAGGAGATATTGCAAACTGGCTTGTGTTGTAAGAAAATGTCAGCTCACAGATGTAAGATATATGAAATGTAGAAAAGACAAAGGCTGTTAGTTAATGAAGTAGTTAATGTAGCTGTTCAGTCGAGAGTTGACAGTTGTAGGAGTTATACACGCGGCTTGGGTTTCTGCGTGTTTGTGTGTACGTGACTAAGTGACCGTGAGTGACCTTCACCTCACTTTTGCAGTTTTCTCTTGTGTTTATATGTTCAGTAGCCTGCTACACTTCTCTTTTGCAGTGTAGCTCTGGCGCCAAATGCGAATTTAAGATTTCCTCTACTACAGTGACTGGTGGGATCATAAATATTAATTGTGTGATTGGATGTTGGCAAGCGGTCATAAACAGAATCGTTGTTTAATATTAATATTCATAAGTAATAGGATTGCTAATTTCGCAACAATCGAATGTTTGGTTTAAACGGTCGTTTAAGAAACAACGTGGAAAACTTTTCTAATTATTTATCAAGCACGATTTTGTAAAAGTAACATGTTTCGAATTTAAATGTAATTATTTAATATAAAAACGCCATGTAAATGTTCGTTCTAATTTTATTTCAGATTATTTATTTATGTACCTTTTATATTCATATCAATTTGTGGTTTCCCTTTGTTCTGTTGTTTGTTCATTGATTAGAAATAAGTTCTAATCGTTTTATGAAGTGCTCAATGTCGAACTGAGTCTGTATGTAGTAGTATATAGACTTACATGTCACAAGGTGGCGCTGTGAGTTTTGCATTGCTGGCAGCTGCTACAACGATGAGAAATATTTAAAAAGTTTGTAGGCCTAATTGTTAAAACTGGGTTACCGTTAAGTAGCTAATTAGTATTGTTACCTAATTAAATCTTCATTAATCTTTATCTAGTTGTATGTAGTATTACATATTGTCATACACAATCTTTCTATAAACCGTAAACTACTTCAATAATATGGAGATTAGTGCACAAAGTGTTTATCCTTGGACTGTATGCATTATAAGGCATTTTGTTGTTTAGAATTTTCATTATATTAGTCATGTGGCTGACATTTGCTACAATTTCCCTACCGAAAAAAAAAATAGCTTAAAGATATTGGTCTGGCTTTTTCAGTAAGTTAGTGGTACCAGTTTGAAATCCTTCAAGTTATTCCTTCATGAGCATGCCTGTACCTTAACAAAAATCATAATCAGAACATGTGTTTAAATTTATGATTTCTCCCACTTGAATAAACTTAGCCTCACGTTTTGTAAAGTGAAGTAAAATGTAAAAGTATGTTTTGTCCGTAAGTGTGTGTGCACGTTGACTGTGTCTTCTTTTGTTATGTCAGGGCTGTTCCATGAACCATGAAATTATGTTCTGTGTATATTTTCAATGAGTTTGCATGCATTTGCCCACCATAAACCAAGAATAGCCTTTGAAAATGTCCTAATGTTGACTCTTCAACTTAAAGACATGTTGTTTGAACAAGAGCAGTAACCTTTAGAAATGTTCCATGGCATACAAATGTTGCTTTGGATCATATTGGATAGAGGCACTGACTAAAAGCTAAACTGACCAGCTAAATGACTAACTAGCAATCAATATACTGTATGGCTGCTTTGTGATGAATACTGTGCGTGAACATTTTTTAGAATGAGAGTAATTTATTATATGTGACCCTGGACCACAAAACCAGTCTTAAGTGTCAATTTTCCAAAAATGAGATTTATACATCAACTGAAAGCTGAATAAATAAACTTTCCATTGATGTATGGTTTGTTAGAATAGGACAATATTTGGCTGAGAATGAGATACAACTATTTGAAAATCTGGAATTTGAGGGAGCAAAAAAATCTAAATATTGAGAAAATCGCCTTTAAAGTTGTCCAAATGAAGTCCTTAGCAATGCATATTACTAATATATTTACGGTAGGAAAATATCTTCATGGAACATGATCTTTACTTAATATCCTAATGATTTTTGGCATAAAAGCAAAATCTATCATTTTAACCCATACAACGTATTATTGGATATTGCTACAAATATACCCGTGCTACTCATGACTGGTTTTGTGGTGCAGGGTCACATATAAGCCTAAAGGTCTGTTCATACCAAGAACAATAACTATAGCAATAAAGATAACGTTTTAAAATGTATTCTAGTTCTATGAGAATAGGGGTGTTCACACCACACTTATAGCGATATAGCGATAACAACAAAGAGGAACAAAATCGTTGGTATCACTTTTTTTTGTCAGCTGAAAAAAAAAACAGCCATTCAGAATCCATTGGTGTGGACGCTAACATTACAGTTATTGTTCTTGGTGAGAATAGGCCTTAACTCCACACCATCACACAATATAATTTTGCTTATTATAAGCATGATTTGCAGTTCTGTTGTCTGCGAATGGAAATGTTCGAGCTCTTTAAATGGATTATGACTGGCTGTCAATATTTGTATTGTTCTTCAGCTGTAAAAAATAATTCTGAAAAAGCAATTTCAATGATATCGTGCCCATTATCAGTCTAGTTGTGGTGTGGAATCTTATATTCTTTTAGATATAGTTTTGCAATTTTTTTTATCTTTATAGTTATTGTGTTTGGCGTAAACAGGCCTTAAGAGTGGTAGATGCTCCAGTATGTTTTTGTGTATGTGCACAAATAAGTGTGAAAAACATATGCACATTTTTTTCACACTCATTGCAACCTATGCACAGCCTAAATGTGTGAATCTCATTCTACAGAGTCATCTGAACATCGCTGTCTTCACAACTTCCATTTCCATGTTTGCAATACAAACAGACATTAGTGCCAGGCATGAAGACATCCTACAGCCCAGGCTGGGAAAGACTAGCCGGGCATCGAGGATGTTCGTCTTGAGATTTATACATCAACTGAAAGCTGAATAAATACGCTTTCCATTGATGTATGGTTTGTTAGAATAGGACAATATTTGGCTGAGAATGAGATACAACTATTTGAAAATCTGGAATTTGAGGGAGCAAAAAAATCTAAATATTGAGAAAATCGCCTTTAAAGTTGTCCAAATTAAGTCCTTAGCAATGCATATTACTAATATATTTACGGTAGGAAAATATCTTCATGGAACATGATCTTTACTTAATATCCTAATGATTTTTGGCATAAAAGCAAAATCTATCATTTTAACCCATACAACGTATTATTGGATATTGCTACAAATATACCCGTGCTACTCATGACTGGTTTTGTGGTGCAGGGTCACATATAAGCCTAAAGGTCTGTTCATACCAAGAACAATAACTATAGCAATAAAGATAACGTTTTAAAATGTATTCTAGTTCTATGAGAATAGGGGTGTTCACACCACACTTATAGCGATATAGCGATAACAACAAAGAGGAACAAAATCGTTGGTATCACTTTTTTTTGTCAGCTGAAAAAAAAAACAGCCATTCAGAATCCATTGGTGTGGACGCTAACATTACAGTTATTGTTCTTGGTGAGAATAGGCCTTAACTCCACACCATCACACAATATAATTTTGCTTATTATAAGCATGATTTGCAGTTCTGTTGTCTGCGAATGGAAATGTTCGAGCTCTTTAAATGGATTATGACTGGCTGTCAATATTTGTATTGTTCTTCAGCTGTAAAAAATAATTCTGAAAAAGCAATTTCAATGATATCGTGCCCATTATCAGTCTAGTTGTGGTGTGGAATCTTATATTCTTTTAGATATAGTTTTGCAATTTTTTTTATCTTTATAGTTATTGTGTTTGGCGTAAACAGGCCTTAAGAGTGGTAGATGCTCCAGTATGTTTTTGTGTATGTGCACAAATAAGTGTGAAAAACATATGCACATTTTTTTCACACTCATTGCAACCTATGCACAGCCTAAATGTGTGAATCTCATTCTACAGAGTCATCTGAACATCGCTGTCTTCACAACTTCCATTTCCATGTTTGCAATACAAACAGACATTAGTGCCAGGCATGAAGACATCCTACAGCCCAGGCTGGGAAAGACTAGCCGGGCATCGAGGATGTTCGTCTGGTTCAGTGTTTTTGTGGGCAGAATCGCCGTCTTGCTGCATTTACACAGGGACAATCACCAAAGCAGATAGACAAGTCAGAAGTATCAGCACAAGCTCTGGATTCTAGCCTGATGAACTGCGAGTGATTTTGTCTATGGAGAGGCATTTTGTAAGCTCATATGGAGAATGACTTTTCTTTCTGTCGTGTTCTCGGGGTTAATCTAGCATACACCTGTTTCTGTAAACTTGGCACGCTATTTAGTCTCAGGAGACATGTAGACTCAACACAGTTGAATATGTGTATAAACGGAGTAGTAAAGATTTCTTTGGTTTTGACTGGGTCCACAGTAAAAACTACAGAAATCTTTAACCATGAAACTAGTCAGAAACATGACACTATATCATCACTGGCACAGCCACCCTCTGAGGAGGCCCGTGGCCAGTGTCTTCAGGGGGATGAATCAATGAAGGTATTTACGAGACTCTGTTTCGCCGCCTCCTTCCTCTTTCCCATATTTTCAAAGCCACTGTGTTTTTCACCTACTGGTCATGCATGTGCCTTAATTCCAGTCTGTTTGGCTGCGCATGCTGTGATAAAGGAACTCAACATTGCTATGTGGTCAGAGGTTTTAAGGTGGGATGGAGGATTCCTGTGTGCAGGTCCGTTTGGCAGGCAGATTGGCAGAGGTAAAGAAACGGGGACCAAAATAGAGAATGTCAAAAATGGCAAGACATTGCAGAGATGGTGGGATGGGATCGGAAGGTTCAGGTGCTGAGATACAGAAGACAAGGCTATAAAGTGATTTCTTCCAACCATTTCATGTCATGCTTTTTTTAAAGGAATTACTTTTATTTAGAAAGGATGCATTAAATTAATCAAAAGTGACAGTAAAGACATTTATAATGTTACATAAGCAGCACAACTGTTTTCAACATTGATAGTAATAAGAAATGTTTCTTGAGCAGCAAATCAGCATATCAGAATGATTTCTGAAGGATCATGTGACACTGAAGACTGGAGTAATGGTGCTGAAAATTCCGCTTTGCCATCACAGGAATAAATGACATTTTAAAATGTAATACAATGGAAAATATTTGCGTTAATATTTCGTAATATGACTGTTTTTACAGAATGTTTTGTAGCTCAAACAGTAGAGCACGGCGCTCGCAAAAAAAAAATCTCCCAAAAGCATAAAAAATGTAAATGTGTATTTTTGATTGAATAAATGCAACCTTGACTTCTTTAAGAAACATTCAAAAAAAACTTACTAACCACAAAAAGATGAAAATGAAAGATGGTGTATATTGTAGGCTATAACAGATTCTGAAACACAGTGTATTTAAAAATAAATAAATAACTTAATATTGTTGTATCCTTTCTCTAACTTAAAAAACATACAATATTAGCTTTCTGTCTGTCTTTGACCTCTATGTCCCCCTTTCTTGCGGTCTCATTTCTCTGTGTGTCTTGGACCAGGACAGGACTGTGCTTGTCTGTTTTTAGTAAAGACGTCTTGCTGTAGACTCTTGAGCAAATCTTTGACATGGAGGAATACGCAACTAATATTGTCCCTGTCTGACTGTGTCAGCGGGATACCGGAAAGCAGGAATATTACTGATGGAGAAATCCTACATTTTCTCTGTCTCTCCGTCTGTCTGTCTGTCTTTCTCTCTGCCTGTCCATCTATCTGTCTGTCTCTCCATCTATGACATTTACATTTTAGTTTTGACAATTACACTGTGTAAAATTGTATCTGAAAAATAATTATGAAATCACAGTATTTAGCTTTACTGGGCCCTTAACTTCAGAAAACCACAATGACTAACATTAACCATATATTTTGACAAGCCAAAATTGCTTTGTAAAGTAAAAAATGAGCATGTTTCTGTGGTTCGGTGTGTGTGTTCCCACCGTTTATGCTACACACTGTGGAGCGAAACGCTAACACAGCACCACCACAGGTGCAGGCAGAGTGACATGGGCTAAAAACATGCAGTGCCGTGCCACAGAAATACTAGGTGTGTGTAGAGCTACTCTGCAAGAGTTTATTATGCAGCATGAGCACAGAAGACTGTTTCAGTGCAATAAAAGTGATAAACACTCGTAAGCTTTGTCATTTACACCAAAACACACACATTCTTACACATACGTGCAAAAGCTTTCACAAAGAGTGAATTTCCCTGTGATTATTTATCTTCACCTCTTCTGTGGTGGTGGCACACAGTCAAACTCCTGCGGGCCTCAAACTGCGTGTGAGGTATATTTAGAAATGGTAAATTTGCTTATTAATGGGTCTGACACCAGCTATCAGATATTATGCTGGGTTCCTTTCTGCTCCAAGCTTCTGGGTGGCTTGTGGTTGGTGTCTGGGTGTCCATTTAAGTGGACAATAGAGCCCAAAGATTCCAAAGATCAGGCCTGTCTCTCTCTACACCTTTATTAGGGTTGTGTGCACATAATCTCAGTGACACAATTTGAATCTTTCTTTCTTTGTTACTTTAACAACATAACAGGGATTTTATCATGATTATCTGGCGTGTTCGTCTGCAATTAAATCTTTTGAATAAATTAACCAGGTAGCTGAGTTCATGGCGCACTGGTAGTGCACATGTTTGCAACACATTAGCACTGTTCCAAAACCTCGTGTGATGTGAGTGGAATGAAACTGTACTGTAGAGATAGTTCACCCAAACTTGAAAATTCATCTTTTACTCACCCTCATGTCGTTCCAAACCTGAACGGCTTTATTTGTTCTATCGAATGATATTTTGGAAAACTGGTACCTAAACAGTTTCACTTCCCATTGACTTCCATTTTATGGACAAAAAACAACCTTCTACCAACATTCTTCAAAGTATCTTTTTGTGTGTTAATGTGTTTTTGAGCAAATGATGGGGAAAAAATGGAAGTTAGTTGGCAAATGAAATAGATTTTTATTAGTGCTGTTAAATGATTAATCGCATCCAAAATAAAAGTTTTTGTTTACATAATATATGTGTGTGTGTACTGTGTATGTTTATTATGTATATATAAATGCACACACATGCATATATATTTATTATATTTGTATATTAAATATATTTATATATAATATAAATTATATAAATATATACATGTAAATATTTTCAAAATATATACATGCATGTGTGCGTATTTATATATACATAATAAACATACACAGTACACACACATATATATTATGTAAACAAAAACTTTTATTTTGGATGCGATTAATCACGATTAATCATTTGGCAGCCCAAATTTTTATATATTTAAAATATATATTTTTGTGTTAATGTGTTTTTGAGTAAACCATGACATAATTTTCATTTTTTTGTGAAAATTTCAGTTTTTCATTTTTTATTTAAAATAGTTGGTTTTCAGTTACTTATGTTATTAAAGCAATATCGTTCAGAATCAATTAAATTGTAATTGTATTCATAATATTAACATTTCTGTTGCTTCATCGGTCACCTTAGATTGTGTAGAATTATTTTTTTTTTTTGCTAAATTCATTGCATTCTGGCATTGCATTGCATTGCTGACTTAAAATTTGGCCAAAAGAAGGTGTTTTAAGAGGCGGCACAAATTAAGTTTCCTAGGTTTTTGGAACAGATTTTGTGTTGGGACTGCTGTCTACATCTATTAAAAACAGAAAAAACATAAACAATATTAAATGTCAGCTATTAAAGTAAAGACAAGAATATTACTGTAGAAAAGTAACTCTGCTAAAGCATTTTCCAGAGGGAAAAGCCAAGTTAATATTGTCCAAACAAGCATATTGAGTGTTCAATGAGCATATTCATCATTCATCACACTCCTCGTATAATATGAAGTCAACACAAACACATAGACACCCATCAGACAGGACACTCATATAAACAAGATTAGAGATGGATGGATGGTAAAAAGTATTTAGTCTAGTTTTACACCTGTTTATGTGTGAATTCTGTCTGATGAGTGTCTGTGTTTGCATTGCTAAAGATTATAAAACAAATAGACTGTCCAAGAAAAAGGGTGAGTGAAAAGCGTGAACCTGGCTACTGGGATTTACAGTGCATGTTCTGTGTTCGGTGCAAGGTGGTTCTTCATGCCTTTTGAAAACAAAAAAGGCGGAAAAGAACGAATGCAGACAGAAAACGTCGAAATAAACTCGATAGTTGAAATAAACTGCTGATGACGTGGTAGTGGAGGCTTTAAATTGCTGTTCAAATATGACTTCACTGGACTGTGTTTCTGCCAGTGACTGTCCTCTTGTTGAAAACAAGCTTTTATAAATGCTTAATGTGGAACTTTGCTTCTCCACATCCTACACTGGTTTGTATTATTCCTCTTTTATATTTACAAATCCTCACTAGCAGGACATAATGACATTTACACGGTTATTAAATAAAACAAAGTCACAAGCTACAGAAAACTAACAGGCAGACCTGTCTGGAGTTCGGGTAATAACCTTAAACTTGTTCACAACAGAGTGGCCCTGTCCTTCCTCCATTTGGCTCTTTTCATCACAGGTCACGGACTGTCTGCTCTGTCTGTCACAAGTCTCAACCCTACATAATTTAATCTAACTCATTAGACAAATGCCTGCTTAGAAAACAGAACAGTATGAAAGTCATCTAAACATAAAAATACTTTCCTTTTTCTTAAAGCTGCAGTCCGTAAGTTTTGCCTCTTTGTCGCCATCTCTGTTTGAAAACCTGGAATTGCAGCTGTGTGCGGAATTATCTAGCTTGCGTGGGTTGTGAGTGCGCGCGGCTTCAGCACGGATGAATCTAAGGTTTTGAGGAATATGTTTGTGTGGCAGTCAGTCATCGCACCTGCGGTAGGCTAGGATTCTAGCCTACGTCTTGGAATATGACCCAAATAAGAATTTTCACCAGATATTGTCATCTGAACCCCCCGGCCTCCGCTCACTCTAGGCCTCCGGCCTCCGCTCACTCAAGGCTGCGGTGTGTGATGCTGTTTCGTTGTGGAAGCAAAACTACTTTGTTTGGTCTTCCGAAAGAAGACACGACTAGAAATCAGTGGTTAAGCTTTAATGTGTTTCATAAACACATAATCCTTTATGGATTACAATCCGCCATCAAAATGATACATTTAATTATGCTGGCTGCTATGAGAAAAGGCTGTAAACGATCTGCCACCTGCAGGATCCTCACATGCGATAGCCTAGTAGCCGGGACAACTTCTTTATGTTTACAGACGTGACGTAATGACGTGGCAGCATGCTTTTTTTGTTTTTGAACACTGGCTGGTTATGTACTTGCTCAAATATTGATTTCGGATCATTTTAAACCAAAAAAAGTTACGGACTGCAGCTTTAACAAATAGATGTTAATGTTGTCAATATTAATTAAGTGTGTGCTTTTATTTCCTTTAATGCATTTTCTGTGCTTCTTAATATTATATTCATGCTCATCTTGTTATAAACTCTTTAAGGGGTAGCTTGGGTATTTTGAGGGCTTAAAGGGGAAGCAATGGAACATCTGAGGACAAAGTTAATGAAAACAAAAAGAACACCCATAACCTATATTTTTTCCTCTGAATAATTGCAAACAGAAGCTACTGCAGTGACTCACATGGTGTTTTTACTACTATAAATCCTAGCACTGGATTCTCAGTGTGAGGTGGAGCCCTATCTTGAGTGTCAGGCCAATGGTGTGTAAGCAGACTGACAGAATCTGATCTTTGTGTCAATGCTTAGCCCTTATACAGACAACAAAAAGTAAATTAGTAACTCTCTTTAGAGAGATTTGCAGTTTACTATGTTCATGTATTATTATTATATTATAGTATAGTATATTATATTATAATTTTTTTTATATGACCCACTGGCTGTACATTATCACCTTTTACATTAGTACTCAATATCCTACCAATAAATACATGGACATACGGTATTGTTTTAGTTGAATTTATTTAATAATATTATCTATATATTTTCTCACTAAGGGAAAAAAACGTCAATACACTTTTAAAAATAAAGGTTTGGCATCTATGGTTTCATAAAGAACCAATGTTCTTTTCATAAAGAAAAATGTTCTTTACAGTAAGAAAAAAGTGGTTATTTTCAGAAGGTTCTTAACTAGTTGTTCTGTGGAATCGCTCTGTAACCTTCCATTTTGGAACCTTTATTTTTAATAGTGTAGAAAACAATCAGCCTAAAAACAATATTACCATAATACTGATGTCCTTTAAGGAAATTTTCACAATAATCGATAAAGGAGAGATGGCTTTCAGTTACCGGGACGCCATGGGCAACGCAAAAATACTCTTAAAAATAACGTTTTTTTGCAGTGATGAAGAATAATTTTTGGTTGCCCAAATGACCTTTCAGTGAACATTTCCTAAAAGAAACATTTTGAAGCAAATTTTTAAAATCTTAAGAACATTTTTCGACTATAAAGAACCTTTTCTGCATTTGCAAGGTTCCATGTATGTTCAAGGTTCTTCATAGAACCATTGATGCCAATGAAGAACCTTTATTTTTAAGAGTGTATGTATATCTATAGTGGCATATTACAACAAAAATCTGGATGAAGCCGGCTGTCTTCTTCAGTCTTTGTGGAGCATGAGAACGGGCGGTGGTAGAATGGGACGAGGAGCGAGAGAAAGGTCAGGTGATTTTGTAGAACAGCAGAGGGCAGGGCTGGTCAGAGGAGAGACATGGGTGTCCAGAGAATAAATAAAGGCCTGGCGGGTAATTTGGCCAGTGGTGCTGCTTTCAACTGAGGTTACTTGACTCTCACTTCACCTGTGTGCAATTTTAGCTATTTGCTAATACCGAGTCTATCTGTTTGTCTGCCAACATGCTGGTTCGGGCGATCCTGCAGACCTCACTGGTCCTGTGGCTGGTACAGAGCACCATACAAGGAGGTAAGTTAGACGTGTCTTCTGAAGGGCTTGTTGTAGAGATTTAAGGGTGAGAAAGAGAAATGAGGAGAATTTGTGATGCAGGAGAGGGTAGAAAGCAGGACAGAGGCTTGTTATGATATTGGAGCACCCATGGGGCCAAATCATTGTATTATGACTAAAACAATTTTAATCTAAAATGGGACAAATTATGATAAAAAAGAATCTATGTAGTGGCACTAAGGTTGTGAGGTTAATTCCAGGTAGGGCTCTGACCCATGTGCTCAAGCCCTTCGTTGTGCCCTCAGGGGAGGCTCTTATGTTTGGTTGCTGAGAAAATCACATTTTTATTTAAAATGGCACTTTAAAGCAGAGCAATATGTAGAGTGAATCTATGCATGATTAGGTGGAGAGACCAATCATCCAATGCTTTTGCTATCTGAATACCACTTTGAATGTCTAATAATGTGGACAGATTGCAGCAGTTTATTGATTAAATTGAAATGTATGCATGAAAAGAAAATCACATCAGATAAAGAATGACTAAATCTCTTTCAACCACTTAAAAAACGCTTTACAAATCTTTGTCTTTGTTTGTTTGTTTAATATATGCAGGGGGTTTTTGAGTTGGTGAAAAGCTAATAATTAAATAATAAACATATAATTAAAATGAATAATTTAACAGTAAAAGCAAAGTAAAACATTTATTTAAAAAGATTTAATATTTTATTTGTTTGTCATGTGACCAGCAACCTCATAAGAGAATCTCACGGGGTACTTGAAGTAAATATTTTATGTCCAAGATGTTCGGATGCCAAAACGTTTGGGAATCCAGTTGAAATATACATTGCATAAATAAATAGAATACATTAGTTCTCAATTCTTGTTCCTTTGAGAATTGAGATTTAAATAAAATAGAACTTCAGAAGAGGAAATATTTATTTATATCTGCTTAGACTTTTACACCTTTTTTATTTATAGGCTACATGTCTCACCCACTATGATTTAATGTAATATGTCACAATGCAGGTACCTGAAATCAGTTTGCATACCATTTGAAGCAAAATATGAGTTGGATCTCTGAACAAAAGTGCCTGGAAAAGTTAATAGTTGTTAAATACATCCAGCCCCTATTTGATAGACTTTTTATTGTGCTGCTAAAACATATGTTTGAATTTTTTAAACTTTAATACACAAGGTTATATTAGAAAACTTTTTAAAAAATTACAGTTTAAGGTTTGTAAATGTTTTTAACCATGTTTGCATATACTGCCAATGCACTATTAGAATAAACAGAAATACAAATTTTAGGTTTATAACTGTTAATCCTTTTTCCCATTTAATATTGCCAGTCCTTTGGTTGACTTTGACATGAAAACGCAACATTGAGGTGAAGTAATCACTGAAGAGTGGTGCTTTTCTTTATCTGGTGCCAATGAGGAAGCAACCAAACAATGAGAAAAGTAACAGTATGCATGACAAATCGTAGCTTGACTTGCTGTCCATATCTGATGCAAGCTATTTATTTTCTACTTTTCTGCGCCTTGTAGAAAAAAAAATCAATTGTCACCTATCGATACTTGACAGACAAACCTTTTTTTTTTTAAATTCAGTAATTCAGGCCACACTGTCTTTTCAGTAATCTTGAGGCATTGTTGCGTCATCGAATGTTCAGCCAACAGTCACGGATGTTTGTACGTCAGACTAAAAGGTGTCTAGAAAATGACGTAATAAAATGCACATAACGATTCCATGTCAAATGTCTGACGGCTGTGATAACTGGAGAAAAAACACCTCAGGAAGTGCTCGACGTGTCTGGGTTTGCCTGGATATGCTCCAGCTCCATAACTCTGACCGCAAATTAAACACTCGTATTTCATGTCTGAAGATCAAAACCCAGTGCCTGAAGGTGACAGCAGTGGTCAAAATTTGTCAGCCTTCTGTCAGTCCTGACTTTATACGGCCGATACACAGCCCATTTTGTCCTTACAGTTTCTGGGCATCAATGGAGGCCTGTTCCAAATACACAGAGACAGTGGTTAGTTCAATGAAATTCACACTGCTAATCTCTTATTACGTCAACTGACATAGTTTCTCAACCATGGAAGTTTTATTGGTTGATTTCTAAGAATTCAAACAGGAGCTAATCTCACTAACCGAGAAGTACCAAAATCTATTTGAGCACCCTCTGCTGAAGTAGTTTTTATGACCTTCATGAGCCCTGCCCTTAAAAACATATGGTGTTAGTATAGTAATATTATCAGATAATATTATGTTGGCCATAATAAGTATTTGCATAGAAGGTTTGTCAGAAAACATGGGATTACCATGGTAAATCTCCAAAAATATGGTATTCTTATTTTTGAATATGGCATTCAAAATATGGTACTCTTTCTTTTAGGCTAAAAGCTTTTACACCGTTTTTTATTTCCTTGTTTTAAAGGAGTTAGGCCACAGACTGGAGCTCTGGGAAGATTGGCGAGTCGAGGTATTTTGCGCTTTTTCATTTCTGTATATATAGTGTATCTGTGAGATATTACAGAGGGCTAGAGGTCAGAACATTACACCACTTAATGAGTTTCTTTATCAATCCGGCCTTCTATCTTTTCTCTGTAGGTCCTGGTATCGGTGTAAAGTCTGGAGGTATGTCTGTCTGCCTGAACCTGATGGATGCTGCTGAATCCAATTAGCAATTTGCTTATGTGAGTACAAAGGTTATCTTCTTATTCTTTAATTTCTGTACTGTCCTAGGTCCAGTGGCTGGTATCCTCGGAGCCCGTGGCTATGGGGCAGGCAATCCAGGAAAAACAGGTGGTAAGTGACATTAACCTCTGATGAAGATGAGATGAAAATAAGTACAAACAGTAAATAAAGATTTACAATTAACCTTTGACTAGACACATGCCAAAATACACAGAACTGACTTTGAAAAAGAGACAATGTATTTGTGGCCACACTTTATTTTAAGGTCCAATTCTCACTATTAACAAATCATTAACTATGACTTTTGCCTCAATAAACTCCAAATTTGCTGCTTATTAATAGTTAGTAAGGTAAAGTTTTGGGTAGGATTAGGGATGTAGAATATGGTCATGCAGAATGTGCTTTATAAGTACTAATAAACAGCCAATATGTTTATAATAGGCATGCTAATAAGCAACTAGTTAACAGTGAGAATTGTTCCCTATGCTAAAGTGTTACTGTATTTGTTTATTTATATACAAAAAGGGAATGTTAATCTTTTGGATTCTGTCATACCAAGCATTTAATGTTTTTTTTTTCTTTCTCACAAACAGTTGGCCGTTATCTTGGAGGTAAATTTATTCTGCTTTTTATTTTGTGTACAGTGCCGTTCAAAAGTTTGGGATCTGTAAGATGTTTGTGAAGGAAGTCTCATATGCTCATCAATACTGTATTTATTTGATCAAAAACAGTTATTTTTATGAAATATTATTACAATTTAAAATAACTTTTACTTCTACTGCAATATAGTTTAAAATGAAATGTATTCCTGTGATAACAAAGCTGAATTTTCAGCATCATTACTCCAGTCTTCAGTGTCACATGATCCTTCAGAAATCATTCTAATATGCTGATTTGCTGCTCAAGAAACATTTCTTATTATTTTCAATGTTGAAAACACTTGTGCTGTTTAATATTTTTGTGGAAACAGTGATACCTTTTTTTTTTATTAATAGAAAGTAAAAAAAAATAATATTTGGAATAGAAATCTTTTGTAACATAAATGTCTTTTCAGTCACTTTTGATCATTTTACTGTGTACTTGCTGAATAAAAGTATTGAAAAAAATCACACTGACCCCAAACTATTGAACGTTAGTGTAAAATGAACGCAAGCAGTTGTTTGTATATGTGTGCAATAGTCTGTGTTATTATGTGCATGGACTCACTGTGTGTGATGGTAGTACCATGGTAAATGTCCAAAAATATGGTATTCTTATTTTTGAATGGTATTCAAAATATAGTATTCTTTCTTTAGTTCTTTCTTTTAGGCCAAATGCATTGATACAGTTTTTCTCACTTGTTTTAAAGGAGTTAGGCCACAGACTGGAGCTCTGGGAAGATTGGCGAGTCGAGGTATTTTGCGCTTTTTCATTTCTGTATATATAGTGTATCTGTGAGATATTACAGAGGGCTAGAGGTCAGAACATTACACCACTTAATGAGTTTCTTTATCAATCCGGCCTTCTATCTTTTCTCTGTAGGTCCTGGTATCGGTGTAAAGTCTGGAGGTATGTCTGTCTGCCTGAACCTGATGGATGCTGCTGAATCCAATTAGCAATTTGCTTATGTGAGTACAAAGGTTATCTTCTTATTCTTTCATTTCTGTACTGTCCTAGGTCCAGTGGCTGGTATCCTCGTGGCTAGTGGCTATGGGGCAGGCAATCCAGGAAAAACAGGTGGTAAGTGACATTAACCTCTGATGAATGAAAATAAATGGTCATGCAGAATATGTGCTTTATAAGTACTAATAAACAGCCAATATGTTTATAATAGGCATGCTAATAAGCAACTAGTTAACAGTGAGAATTGTTCCCTATGCTAAAGTGTTACTGTATTTGTTTATTTATATACAAAAAGGGAATGTTAATCTTTTGGATTCTGTCATACCAAGCATTTAATGTTTTTTTTTTCTTTCTCACAAACAGTTGGCCGTTATCTTGGAGGTAAATTTATTCTGCTTTTTATTTTGTGTACAGTGCCGTTCAAAAGTTTGGGATCTGCATGCTAATAAGCAACTAGTTAACAGTGAGAATTGTTCCCTATGCTAAAGTGTTACTGTATTTGTTTATTTATATACAAAAAGGGAATGTTAATCTTTTGGATTCTGTCATACCAAGCATTTAATGGTTTTTTTTTCTTTCTCACAAACAGTTGGCCGTTATCTTGGAGGTAAATTTATTCTGCTTTTTATTTTGTGTACAGTGCTGTTCAAAAGTTTGGGATCTGTAAGATGTTTGTGAAGGAAGTCTCATATGCTCATCAATACTGTATTTATTTGATCAAAAACAGTTATTTTTATGAAATATTATTACAATTTAAAATAACTTTTACTTCTACTGCAATATAGTTTAAAATGAAATGTATTCCTGTGATAACAAAGCTGAATTTTCAGCATCATTACTCCAGTCTTCAGTGTCACATGATCCTTCAGAAATCATTCTAATATGCTGATTTGCTGCTCAAGAAACATTTCTTATTATTTTCAATGTTGAAAACACTTGTGCTGTTTAATATTTTTGTGGAAACAGTGATACCTTTTTTTTTTATTAATAGAAAGTAAAAAAAAATAATATTTGGAATAGAAATCTTTTGTAACATAAATGTCTTTTCAGTCACTTTTGATCATTTTACTGTGTACTTGCTGAATAAAAGTATTGAAAAAAATCACACTGACCCCAAACTATTGAACGTTAGTGTAAAATGAACGCAAGCAGTTGTTTGTATATGTGTGCAATAGTCTGTGTTATTATGTGCATGGACTCACTGTGTGTGTAGTTTGTGTAATGAGTATGGTGTTTGTTAGGGGCGACATACAGACCCACTGCGATCAGAGGAGGCCTGAAACAAGGATATGGAACACTCGGTTATGGAGGAGGTATGTCATTCCTAAAACTATAATGGGCAGATATCAATTTCTACGTCTGATGGATTTATAATTCTTGCATTCATAACCGTGATCCTGCTATTTTGGTCTTAGCTGCAAACCTTGGAACTGGCCTCGGGGCTGCCGGGCTGGGATTCGGCACAGGGTATGGCCTAGGCAACGGGCTGGGAGCAGCCTTAGGTTATCCAGCAGGGAACCTCGGAGGAAGAGGTGAGAGCTGCTCATTTGCTTTCAATTCAGAAGTACTCTTGCAACACTTATTCACTTTTTGATTTTGACATTTTCTAGGTTACACCAGTAATGGCTATGGAGCGCAGCTAGGTGAGTGTGTGCATCATAATGACCCAAATCAATAAATGACACATTCCAGTTTAATGCCATCTCTTTCCGACCTGAAGGTTGTGTAGCACATTGGATCTGATCTAACCAATCAAAATTCAACCTCGTGCTGTGATTAAAATCTTTCACACGTAGTGATATATGCTGTCCATTTGCCATGATTAGGTGTCATATTTTTGACACCTAATCATGGCAAATGATTAACCGTGACATCTCTGTAATCGTGACATCTCTCTTGTCTTGTTGCCAGGTTATGGCGCAGGAGGATACCCCAACGCTGGACGCGGTATGTAACCTCTCCTTGTCAAAGCATTAGGAAAATTTGTGTGTTTAAACTCAGAGGGCTGAACACGGTTTTGTTGTTTACTCGGGTTACTGACCAACTTTATTCCAGGAAACAGTT
>NW_015549597.1:219465-236919 GCF_001515605.1 Sinocyclocheilus anshuiensis | reverse complement strand
CGTTCCCCCCCCCCCCCTAATATTTTCTTTATTTCAGATTTCTGCAGTATTGGGTGTTTTAGTGATAAGGTGAAAATTTGTCGCCAGGAGCAAGATAAACATTGTTTTCAGTGCTGATATAGGCTAGCAGTATTTAGGTATACTTTGTGCACCAAATTTGTTTTTATTTAAACCTTTGTGGTATTTCATAAGTATTTTTTTTGGAAGTGCTTTATTATTCTGCTATTTTAGGGTCTTTTGATGGGAGGGATTCTAACCCAATCTTTTGATTTATTCAGCAGTTATTGGAACTTCAACAAAACTGACAGAAGTCTTAAAATATGTTAAGTACTGCAGTACTTCTATGTGCCACTGATAGGCGCTGCAGGAGGGCGTGCGCCTTGCCTACAGTTAATTGTTTGCAGAATCATTTCTATACTTTTATCCTTGTTTTATTATGTACTTGCATACACAATCGTTCAAAAGCCACTTAATTGCTTTGGAAAAAGTGACACGGGTCACATGGTTTATTGTTGTGGATGAGCTAGTGAGTTTTAAGAGAATATGCAGATGTCTTGTGCTATCAGTTTCGTGTTGGTGGATGTGGATTGATGGTTGTCTGTTTGCACATCGTATTTGTCATGGGTGCTGTCGTGTTGGAAATGTTATGTGTGTGATCTCTAGTCTAAATGTTTACCTTAAGCAGACATTATTATGACAAGTATTGCTGGATGATTTAAGCGTTTTATCTTTGTTGTAATGAGCATTATGGGTTGAGTAACAGCTTATTCAGATTTTTGTGATATGGCACAGCAGCAGTTGCGTCTGCTGGTCAAAGTGTTAGAGCCAATGTTAAATCAGTGTTGTAATGTGCATGCTCTTACAAAACATGTCGAAAAACGAAAAGGTCATCTAGAGTTGGTGTATCAAAGCTGTGAAACTGACATTAACAATGATTTTGTGGTCTTCAGGATATGGTGTACCAGCTGGCACACCCACAGGGCAAGGCTCAAAACCATCAAAACTGGGTAAACCCTCCAATCTCTGACTCAGTCTTGCATTTCCTTTAGGGATAGGCTATTTCCCATTCACAGATCATCAAAATTCAGATATTCATTCATGCTTTTTCCCTTTTTTAACTGCAGAAACGAGACATACAGACTAAAAAAAAACACAAAAAAAAAACAACCACAACAAATAAAAAATATCTAAACATTCTTAAATCAAGATACATTTACCTGAGAAACAAAATGACATAAAATAAGTAATGTTTTCTGAAAATATGTATCAAAATTAAATATATATAAAAATGTGGTGACTTAATGCTTTAAAAAATATCTGCAAATGGGGTAAGACTAATAAATATTTTTCCTTTAAATTAAGTTTATCTTTCTTATTGGCAGTTTTTGTTGTTGTTTCAAAGCATAAAGTCACTTTATACTGATCAATTTGTCAGAAAACAGTACTTTGCTTCTCAAGTAAATGTATATTGATTTAGGAATGTTTTTGTACAGTATGTGTGTTAAAAAAAGGCAAAAATATTAAGGAATATATTCTTTTTATTTTAATTTGTATGTAAGTATTTATTTTACAGTGTATTTATTGTTGTGTAGCTGTATTAATCTGTGTATTAGTATTTAATTTGTAATCATGTTTTGTTCTCTCAGCTCTTTTTGCTTGTTAACCGTAATATAGGCTGTTTTAGCTTGTTGGATTTTTGTTGATGTTTGAGTAAGTTTGGGCCTCTTTGCTGAAGGTTTAAGAAGTGTTAGAGCACAAAAAAGTCTCAAACTAGTGGATAATCTCTATTATCAGTTTCAGGTCTGAGGTTCAATTCAGTTGTCCAGCCAGCAGGGGGCAAATAGTTTTACTCATGCAAAAAGACTAGAGGAAATGTTGAGGAACATGTAGATGTTTGAATGTAGATTTTATGTAGACATGTAGATTTTGCAGGTCTAAATCATTCATTCATTTATTAGTTGCTCACCAACAAAAGCAGTGTAGTTCCGTAAGACTGTTAGATAAAATTGTGTTTAGATTAGGACCATTTTAGTACCTTTTGAAAGGGTACTGCCCCAGTGACAGCTTTGTAGCTTTTTTTCCCCGATAATGTAGGAAGCAGGATTGTGCAGTTCCATTCAGTACCACTTTTTTTGGTCATGTGGTGGTTGTGTACCTGCTTCTGATGTTGTGTGCCTGCTTCTATGAGCATCTGTTGTGTAATTCTGTCATTTTGCTGTGACTCAATAGAGATATCTTGTTGTGCATTAGATATTTGTTGTGATCTTTATCTCTCACATCAGGAATCACTATCCTGTGCAACTTTGCATAGATGTTTGAGAAGTTAGGATGCATGCTGGCTCAGTACTCGATCGTGGTCAAGTTAACACCCTAATAAGTGTCATTTACAATTATGTTGCTTTTTATCATTCTCACCATTGAAATCTTTGCCTCCAGCTGATGTGTCTGTATTCACAGGTGTTGGGCCTAGAGGTGGCCAGCCCGTGTCACAGGGAGAGAGGGGCAATGGTAAACCGCAGTACCCCCACGTGTGGCTTTCATGCTTTTTAAAGCTTTTCCAATCTGCTCTTCTGGATTTGTAGTTACAATATTTTAGCCATTTACACTGCATGATGAGTGGCACATTGCTCCCTGTTATCTCACTATACAATACATGCCTATCCTGAAATGTGTTGTTTTTTTTTACTTTGCTTTTCTCTCCAGCAGAGTAGCATCTCTTATGCTCTTGCAACAGTAGCAGCTGCTATGTTGATAGGACCTTGGTGAATGTTAACTGGTGTTATGGTGTTTAGGTTACAGTCGCGGAAGGGTCCCAAATGGACAGGGTGCTATAGCCAATGGTAAAACTCATCCCAGATGTATGTGGGACTTCATATTTGAAAGATTAATTGATGTATAATATGATTGACATAGTTGTAGTATATAGTCGAGTGTATATCCGCTTGTCAAGTCGTGACATGAGAAATACTGTTTCTGTGTCCAAGCCTCTACTCGTTTCAGTTGAGAATCTCAACAGCTGTTTTTGAGCACTGTTTATTCATATGACACATTTAAGTTAAACTTTTAAAAACTCATGGCGTACACTACAGTCTCCAAGCTCACAACATCCTGGACACTAATATTTAAGGATTTATAAACAGTGGCCATCTGAGATTTAGTTATGAAGATAAATTATTATTTTGGTAGTATTACAGCACACCGTGAGTGTATATTACCACTATTTGTTGTTAGCTTTTGGCATCTGCTAGAGTGTTTGGACATCGGAAACAGTGACATGAGATGTCAGACTTATCAAGCAGATAGTTAGTATACAGTTGTGTACAGTGTCCTCTAATGGCACAGGCAAGTCTAAATTTTGGGTTTTAATTAATGTGGTCATGAATGACTGTGGTACTAATATAGTAATTGTAGCTGCGGTCAATAGGTTTCCCCTCAGGACCAGGAGTTACCAATGGAATGAGAGCTCAAATTAAGGGTAAACACACTCCAACAGCTGAATTAAAGCCAAGCAGAACATATCAGACTGTATTCAATTCTATTTCAAATTCTTATCTTTGTTGTCTTACACTGCCATTCAGAAGTTTGGGGTTGTTAAGATATTTAAGTCTCTCCCCTATGCTAACCAAGACTTTATTCATTTTATCAAAAATGCAATAAAACATAAATATTGTGGAATACTATTACAATTTCAAACAACTGTTTCATATTTTAATATATATTTTATGATGTTATTTATTCCTGTGATGTCAAAGCTGAATTTTTAGCCATTACTCCAGTCTTCAGTGTCACATGATCCTTCCGGAATCATTCTAATATGCTGATTTGCTGCTCCAATAACATTTATTATTATTATCAATGTTGAAAACAGTTGTGCCACTTAATATTTTTGTAGAAACCATGATATGTTATTTTAGCTTATAATACCTTTATCATTCCCAAACTTTTGGACTGTAGTATAGATGTCTATGAATCAAAACTATCGGTGCAAGATCGTGTACATTGTGTAGGTAACTACTGTTATGATCTGTAGGCTATGGTCCAGCAGCAGATATGATTAATGGACGAGGAATTATAAACAATGGTAAAGTTTTTATCGCCTTTGTAGCATACAAATGATCGGTTCCTATCTGTAAGTAATCAGTAAAAAGTTTCTGTAATTAATATGTTTATATTCTTTGGAAGTAAAGGGAGAGTGGAAGGCAATGCATGCAAAAAGACTGTTTTTAAAGCATAAGCTATAGGTGATGGGAACTATGTTGGATTCTCTGT
Organism: Sinocyclocheilus anshuiensis; assembly: GCF_001515605.1. NCBI lineage: Eukaryota > Metazoa > Chordata > Actinopteri > Cypriniformes > Cyprinidae > Sinocyclocheilus > Sinocyclocheilus anshuiensis. The sequence goes on along the minus strand of NW_015549597.1, from coordinate 232,650 downwards.
GTTGAGATAAACCACTGTTGTAATACAATACAGGACCAGTTTTGCCCAACGGACAGGGCACCAAACCATCCAATATGGGTAAACGTCTTCCTATTAAAATGTCACCGGTTTATGGCTGAATGCATGTCACGAGGTGGTGTTTTCTCCAGTCTAAAATCAATACAGTACTCCAACCGTCATCCAATGGAATGAATATATGGCCTTTGACACATTAGAGTGTTAATGATTGTAGACTGGAAAATCCACCCCTCATCATGGACTCATTGCAGCTGCAGGTCTATGAATAAGTGCTTTCCTGTACCACAGCTGTTCAGAAAGGTTTGTGTGTGCAAGTGTGCTGGACTAATGCCTCATCTATTTCTTGGGGCTGTTCTCTTTTCTTTTTATATGCTTCACCTGAGCCTTTATCTTTATATCTGCCTTTGTGCTGATGTGTGCCCAATGCATGCTGCGTTATTTCTCTCCCACAGGCCACATGTATGGACCAGTCACACACACTGTGAATTCGTCTTGCATGATTACTCTGACCCACAGGCCCCTAAACGATCACATTATTCTGTGATGGCCATGATTTTTATTACTAGTGGCCAAAGTTTCATAGTTTGCATATTTTGTTCACAGGATACGGCCTTGGTGCTGCTGGCTATCGTGGAGCTGGTTTTACTAACGGTTATGGAGCAGGTATCTAGAAATTGTGAAATATTGTTTCTCTCTCAAAGGTCCCAGTATCATTAATACAAGCTCTAGAATATTCATATTTTGCTAAAGCTACCAAATTTTTTTTATTGCTGATACAGGTCTAGGGGCAGGTGGATATCCACAGGGAGTTCGAGCAGGAAAGCAGATTGGTAAATAATGTCTATTTTATTCATTATATAGAGGATACGGGGCTAGTTGTCACAAGGGCTGCATATTAGCAACTGTAAGGTTTTGAGTTTAAAGTCTAATTACATAAAGGTGTGTTTTCTACAGCGGTTTGTACACTATTTTTCAAAAGATGGGTCAGTAGGATTTTTTATTTGATAAAAAAATTGTTCAGTAAGGACACATTAAAAATGATTAAAAGTGACAGTCAAGACATTTGTAGCGTTAAAAAAAAATCCATTTCAAATACTGTTCTTTTTAATTTGCTATTCATCAAAAAATCCTGAAAAAATATTTAATGTTTTCTGCATAAATATTATGCATATTAACTTATTTCAACAGTGATAATAAGAAATGTTTCTTGAACAATAAATCAGCATATTATAATGATTTATGAAGGATCATGTGACAGAAGACTAGAGTAATCATGCTGAAAATTCAGCTTTGCTATTACAGGAATAAATTACATTTTAATATATATTAAACTAGAAAACAGCTATTTTAAAATATTTCACAATATCACTGTATTATTGATCAAATAAATGCAGTCTTGGTGAGCATAAGAGACTTATTTAAAAAACACACACATTTTTTTTTTAAAGGTACCAGAACACCTGGTTTAGATACAAATGTTCATTTTTATGATTATTTTTGTGAATTCTGTCCACTTCTCTATAGCTGTTGAGTAAACAGCACATCACATTTGTATTGGGGCAAGTTGTCACATTTGCAGATATAGACCTTCCCTGAAAAAATTGTTACTGGAGTAAAAACTGTGACTACTACTTTAGGCCTTTTCTCCTCTATATAGATATTTAAAATATTGTCCTTTGTTTCTTCTAATGATTTTACTATTCTTGTCTCTGTTGATGCCCAAGTGAAACCTTTTATAATATCATAACATTGTTGCAGTGTGATGCATTAAGCACAAGTGTGGTCAGATCAGCAGCCTGCTGCTTCAGCACAAAGCCAAGAGCTGCTCTAGAGGCAAAGTGCTCCTCTAAGACTTCTACATTTGGGTTCTTGGACAAACATGTGCGTGCCACTTTGTGCAAGAAACACCCAAAATTTCACACTCTTTGTTATGCTCATTTTTTTCCGAATCATCTTGGTTACACAGTGGTTGACTTTGACTGTGAAACACACAGGAAGCACTCCTGTGTTACTTTTACACCTTGTGCAGTGTTGAGTTGAATAATGTCTTCTCAGCAGGCTACAGCAATGGATACGGCAGTGAGGTTTATGGCACAGCAGACGGTTATGGAGCAGGTGAGTCTGGACTGGATAGGTACGATGGAGCACGTCCTAATGTCACACTAACATATAAGCATAATTGTAATTGAGTGACAATTATAATTATGTTACAGGACCTGCCTACCCATCAGTGTTAGCTGATCATTTTGGCCTGAACGGTATAGCTGGTAAGGCTGAAGGTTATGAGTGTAACCAACAGCATTGCATTCACACTAAAGACATTCAAAACACCTGCAGTAATGTCAGCACTTCATCCAGTGTTTCATTCACGCTGTCCTGTGATTATACACAATATTATTTTACTCAAGATTGTAGAAAATAACCTCCTCCAGCCTAATCTGGGTGAAGTGTCTGAACTGCAATAGCTTGACCACTGAGCAATCAGCTGTTGCCTGTGCAATTGCTTTTATGCTAATACTAAGGTAATCTGAGCAAGACTGCAATATGCTCCTAGAACACTACTAATGGAAATGGTAAACCGAGTGTTTTGCATACATTAAATAGAAGCAGCAGCATCTGCATGAAATCACAGAGGTCAATGTCTGCTCTTTCAGGTCTTGGAGCTGGAGGCCTTGGAGGTCCAGGGCTGGTAGTGAACCCCGGCCTGGGTGCTGATGCCAAGTCTAGAAAATATGGTAAATAAAGTCATCTGAAGATGACAGTTAAATAAAAATAAATTTAATTAAACACACTAAATACACAACCGTTCAAGTAGGGTTTGGGGTCAGTATGATTTTCTCATAAAGGCTGCATTTATTTGATCAAAAATACAGCAAATGCATTGTTTTGAAAAATGATTACAATTTAAATGTTTTAAAGTATTTAAAAAATGTCTTGTGAGGACAAAGCTGAATTGATCTTTCAGAAATCATTCTAATATGTTGATTTGCTGCTCAAGAAACATTTCTTATTATCAATGTTGAAAACCTTTGTGCTGCTTTATAATCTTGTTGAAACCTTGATCCTTTTTTTTAGGATTCTTTGATGAATAGAAAGTTCAAACAAACCACATTCATTTCAAATAGAAATGCTTCATATCAATTAAAGCAATAAGCCCCTCGAAGCCGTGGTTTACAGTGAATTTATAACAGCTAAGGGGCGTTGTTGTCGACGCGAAGCGGAGTGCCTAAAACCCCCTTAGCTGTTATAAATTCACTGTAAACCACGGCTTCGAGGGGCTTATTGCTTTTATAAAACGGTTATTCCATATACGTAGTACGGTTTCACAAAATAAAACAGAGCAAATAACGTGTAATGATATTAATAAAAACAGTAGTCTTCCACCAAACAATGTAGTTCCTCAGAATCAGTTGGTGTTGCAACAAAGTGGTTGCCGAGCAACACACAAACGTAAACAAAGGTGTATGTTTGTAGAGTAATTTACAACAGCTTCGTATGCGGCTCAGCCAATCAGAATCAAGGACCGGAACTATCCGTTTTATAAGTAAATGTATTTACTGTCACTTTTGATCAATTTAATGCATTCATTTCTTTTAAAAATCTTACTGACAGATTACAGCATTTTCCTACTTCACCTGTTATTGACAAATGTGGCAAAACTCTTTCCAGCTCATTTGATCATTGTTGAGTCACGCGAATGTCTCTTCTTCTTTGTCTAGATATGTCTTAGTGGCTGTGGTTGCTTGATCCTATAATACCTCTGGCTTCATTTGTCTAAAGGGGCAGGTGGAGTTCTTGGAGCTGCCGGATCCTTGCCTTACGGTGGCCAGCCTGTGGTCTCCGCTGGACTTGGCCCTCAAGGCAAGGCTGGTAGTTATGGTGGAGCTACATATGGAGGAATACCAACCCTTGGGCCAGACACTTCTTTGGGTATGTGCATTGCACATGTTTGTTATTCAAATGCAACATGCAAATCTCAGTTTTCCGGCTATCCTGATGCTTTGCCTGAGGATTTGACTTGAACACGAATTGTTACTCCCCTCGAGTTGAATCAAAGGCTCAGGTCGTTCTTGGTTTTAACAGACATTTATTTGGACACGAGTTTTCAACATGTCTTGTACATGCTAGTCTTGTAGCCCTTTTATGCCCCAACAATGCCGTCAGAACTACGAAAGGAAATACATAAAACTTAAATTAACCCTCTAAAAGTGGTGTTTTACACATAATAATAAACGAAAAATACATACAAAACGAATAAATAAAGTGCACATTCAACACGTAAGAAAATACACTTAATTGGCTAATTATACATTAACACACGGTCACGTAACTTACACATGTTCACATACGGCAAAGCAATTAACACGATAAAACACATACCTCATTGGCCTCTCTAACTCAAGAGGAATAAACTTGGAGGGTTACAGTTTCTTCTTCTCGTGTGGCTCTTCTACTTGTAGTGCACCGGTAAAACTATCCTGATAGCAACAATTAAATAATTCCCAAACGGAACAAAAAAATAGGTTCCCCTCTTTTTCTATGGTTTTAGCTGAATAATATGAAATGAATTGACATGTATTAACAAAAATATATTACTTATTTATTCTAATGATTATTCTGAACATTTTAACTATTTATTGACCTTTTAACTGTAAAGTGCATATTATGAACTGAAATATAGAGAGTTGCCTCTGACGGCAGCTACACGAATGTCCCCTGTGAGAAAAAGAACGAAGATTTAAACAAGAGAATAAAGCGTATTAATAAACCAAACATGATTATAAAGATCAGATAACTATTATGAGAAAGAAAGTAAAGATGGTCTGTCTCCTATCAGGTGGTACAGGTGGAGCAATGGAGCCATTAGCAGGTAATATTGTGGAGTTTTTGGGAAATATATTTCAAGTCATTTTTTTCCGATAACAAAATGTTACTGCCATAGGCGGAGCTGTAGGCCAGATTCCTTACAGTGCACCAGTCATTGCAGCTGGGCTTGATGGTAAGTTGGTAAGAACAAGAGAAATCGAGAACATCGTGGACTGTCTGATTGTGACACAGGTGTAAATGTGTTTACCTGCAGTTGATGCTGGTTATCCTTTTGGTGCTGAGCAACTCAGTCTGGGTGCTGATGCTACAAAGACAGCCGCCAAATATGGTGAGAATATAAGTTTTGTTTTATCCATATACATCTAATACATATCTATTACATACACTTCCATAAAAAGTTTGGGGTTAATAAGATGTTTTTTTTTTGTTCCTTGAAAGAAAGTAATACTTTTATTCAACAAGGATACATTAAATTGATCAAAAGACATTTATAATGTTATAAAAGATTTCTATTCTATTTCTCTTTCAAATAAATGCTGGTCCTTTAAACATCCCGTTTATCAAAGAGTCCTGGAAATGTTTTATCACAGTTTCCACAATAATATTAAGAAGCAAAACTGTTTTCAACATTGATAGTAATAAGAATGCAACTTGAGTGTCAAATCAGCATATTAGAATGATTTCTGAAGGATCATGTGACACTGAAAACTGCTGAAAATTCAGCTTTGCCATCACAGGAATAAATAGCATTTTAAAACAGCTGTTTTAAATTACAATATTACTTCACAATATTAAGCTGTATTTTTGATCAAGTAAATGCAGTCTGGGTGAGCATAAGAGACTTCTCTCAAAAACAGTAGTGTATGCATTAAATATCTAAAATCGACTGATTAAATAATTAAATCATCTTTAATATTGACTGATAACTGATACTGATGTATCATGCATGCAAAATGACCACCGGTCTGTGTTCTCACCTTCATCATTTCTTCACTAACATGCTAAAACCTAGCAGACATCTCTGACTAAATACATAAATGCTGTTGACTAATAACCAGTGTGGTGACTGGTCATTTCCAGGCACAGGCTATGCAGCTGCACTAAGTACTGGTGGTCAGAGGCCCTATGGTGGTGAGTAAATCAATGACATGAGTTAGACAAACTAGCAAGTTTCTAACCTAATGACATCTGTTAAGGTCTAATGTGTGGTTAGTTTCACTATGTTCGTTTTTTTTCTCCACAGGACAGAAGGATGGAAGCAAGCTTAGTGGCATTTATGGGAATGGCTACAAAGGTAGATGATATATTAGAAGATCTGTATTCTTAACTCAGCATATTGTGTCTTTTACCTTTCTCATCCATCTCTTCTCATCTTCCTTTTCTGTCTAGGCTGATTTCCAAGGCCATGCTGTTAAACTCGTCAGTGTGTTTTTTAGCCCTTTTATGCCTAGTGTTCCTCACCGTTGTGCAGTTTTGTGACATGTTTTTGTCTGCCTTATTGGTTTAGTGTTAGTTTTGTGCCCATGTGTGTGGGCATGTGTGTTTTGTGTGTAGGTGTGGTTTTGATGTTCATTGTTCTGTTTGTGGATGTTCCCCCAGTCTGTTCATTTGTCTTGTCCAGTGGAGTGTTTCATGTCCCTTGTGTGTCTCTGTATCTAACTAAAACATGCTAAGCACTTCATTGGCTGTTATTTTAATTCTTATGAAACACTAAATATTCCACCTCCTAATCTGACTCCTTAGTGTTTGTTTGACAACTATATGATCAATGAGGATTTCAGGAAAACAAACTGCCCAGTCCTGCTTAAGGGCACAGTGATGGCAATTACGGGGTTTGATCCTGCACTATTAGCATCAGACCAAGCTAAAAGATGGTTTTGAATTCTGTTTTGAGGTCATGTTTTATCAAATTAAATATTACATAATGTCTTAAAGCGAACGCTAACAAAATGACATAACGGTCATAATCTTGTGAGCTCTCATATGGTTAAACGTACTGCTCTCAATTCTCATCCGTCTACAGGAAAACCACATAACAAGCATCCTGTGCCACACTCATGAGAGAGGAAACGAGTCAAAGCCATTGTTAAAGGGATAGTTAACCCAAAAATAAAGATTCTGTCATCATTTACTCATTTACCTCGTGTCATTCCAAACCTGAAAAAGGTCAACTTTCTTTCTCAAAATGTCTCAGTGTTTTTTTAAGGTCTATACAAGTCAGTGGTGTCTAGTGTTGTTTTGGACCCCATTTACTTAAAGTTGAACAGTTCAAACATTCTTCAAAATATCTTCTTTTGTGTTCCTCAGAAGAAAGAAAGGCATACAGGTTCGTAACGACATGAAGGTGAGAAAATAGTGACAGAATTGTTATTATGCCATTTTTGAACTATCCAGATGGGTCAGAAAAAGAAACACAAATACAACTCCAAGCAGACAATTTATAGTCTTTAATGACACGTAACATTACGTTTTTAGTTCTAGATTATTTTTACACATACTGTCATAGTGACTTGAAATTACTTCAAATTACTTGTAAAGAAATTATGCTACTTACAATAAACAAAAATAATTTTAAATAATACAAAGTGTAGACTGAAAGAGCATAACACAGTACAATGTATATGATGCCAGTGCAAGCATAGAAATCCTGCAATAAAAACAGCAGATAATAAATACGTATTGCGCATTGTCTCTACAGTTGAGAAATATTAAAGGATTATATTAAATATGTTTTTCTAATAGTGATTAATACAAGCAAGTTTCAAGTTATATTTTGCATAGTCGCACAAACAGATCCAAAGCCAAAATTGACTACAGAATAGTTTTAGCACTGTAATTTGTCTTTTGATATACATAAAGTCTGTCCAGAAGTACTCCCTTGCTCATCAATATTTCTGCCGGCACAGGTCGTGCATTTCGCGATGTGTATACCTTCTCCAGTTGAAGGTTCATGGGAGAACCGACATACTTTGCACAATAGGGGCCAGACAAACTTGGAGCGCATGTCACTTCTGTTTTGTAGAACAGCAGACCGTGATTTAAATTGCAGAAATTGCCATTATGATCTGCTTTTATGGGTACTTCACAGGTTCCCAGCAAATCGTCGTCCCATTTACTGTCTTCATCCCACACCTCCAGTTTTATCTTGTCATTCTCCGCCAGGACAACATCACCCAGATCAAAGGTTCTCCCCCAGTGGGGTGAGTTGTTATTCGTGATCATATCAGTGCGTCCAACCTGAATGTTATGTTTGTCGAACACTTTAACGTACCCATCGGTCGCTGTGGTCTGGTCACCCCACAGGTCTTGAGCCCTCACGATTGTGACCTTTACCCGAGAAAGTCCACGCTTAGATGGGCAGCAGTCTGGTGTGATCCCAGGATTGTTGCGACAAGTGCAGACACACGGGTTGTTTGGGTTGGTTTTGACGCCATCTTTACAAGAGTCGGTGCAGTTCCTCCAGAGGGACTTTTCCAGGATGTAGTCATGGATGGCTTGGCGCAAGTGCTTGCGCACTGGATCTTTGGTGGGGATCAGCTCATGCAGGGACTCCAGAGAGTAAGAAATCACGTCTGGGTTTTGTGGTAGGGACTCGAGCCATTCTTTGTAAGCTGATGGGTCTTTTCCTCCTGAGAAAAGGAGCTCAGGCTCTGTAGTGTGACCTCCGGTAATCTCGGTCAGCCTTTGAATAAAAAACCACTTGATTAGGGATACACTGATATTGAAACATGAAATTATTTTCATAAAGGCAATTTCTTTCTCAGTGTTTTTGTCGTGTTTTCCAGTACAAATATCTAAATATTATTACATGAAGATACATTTACTTTTAGTTCAGTTCAGTTTATTTATTTATAAAGCACCATTAAAACAACAGAGCATTGACCAAAGTGCTGTCCAATAATGAAGATAATTCCTCAAAAAGAAAACAACAACGTCAAAACACAGATAAAACACTTTTTTTTTTTTTTTGATCCCAGGATTGTTGCGACAAGTGCAGACACACGGGTTGTTTGGGTTGGTTTTGACGCCATCTTTACAAGAGTCGGTGCAGTTCCTCCAGAGGGACTTTTCCAGGATGTAGTCATGGATGGCTTGGCGCAAGTGCTTGCGCACTGGATCTTTGGTGGGGATCAGCTCATGCGGGGACTCAAGAGAGTAAGAAATCACGTCTGGGTTTGGTGGTAGGGGCTCGAGCCATTCTTTGTAAGCTGATGGGTCTTTTCCTCCTGAGAAAAGGAGCTCAGGCTCTGTAGTGTGACCTCCGGTAATCTCGGTCAGCCTTTGAATAAAAAACCACTTGATTAGGGATACACTGATATTGAAACATGAAATTATTTTCATAAAGGCAATTTCTTTCTCAGTGTTTTTGTCGTGTTTTCCAGTACAAATATCTAAATATTATTACATGAAGATACATTTACTTTTAGTTCAGTTCAGTTTATTTATTTATAAAGCACCATTAAAACAACAGAGCATTGACCAAAGTGCTGTCCAATAATGAAGATAATTCCTCAAAAAGAAAACAACAACGTCAAAACACAGATAAAACACTTTTTTTTTTTTTTTTTGAGAAAAAATTGTTTTTTTTAGCCGATGGGGTAAGGAAAAATGTTTTCCTTTTGATTACGTTTATTTTTCTTACCCCATTGATATTTTTTCTTGTTTTAAGAAAACATTTTTAAAAATCTCAGAAAACAATTGTGCTTCTTGAGAATGTCTGCTGATTTTAGAATGTTTCGATATTTATACTGGAAAACAAGGCAACACTACCAAATAAGAAATTATTAACACTTTTTACAATGTGGCTGATAACAGATAAATGACTGAGATAAAAATTCTGTACATTTTTTGTCTAAATAAAATACAAAATATTAAAAATAAATAGACAAATGAAAATTATTAATGTTAAATTTATTTTGGCACCACAACATTATAACTTACAGTATATAAAAAAGGATATAAAATCGTAGATCTGCTAAAGATTACATTTCATTCTTTTGTTATTTATTCATGTTTTTAAAGATTTACTTTAAGTGAGCATTAGATGATGGCCGAGCTAACGTCCAGGACAGTAAATGTATGACAAGCTAGAAATGACAATACACGTCATAATTTAAACCCACCTGTCATTAAAGCGACTGGAGAAGCTGCTTTTGCTCTCTGTTTTGTCCTTGTCTTCATTACAGTGCTTACTTTCTGCTTTCATATCTACTTTGCCAAGGATGCTGGCACTTGCCTCCATGCCCAAGCATGTCTTCACTTCATCTGCACTTAACCCCTGCAGAGCGATCTCACACTGTCTGATACTGGTCACAGAGTGTACGCTTCCTCCAAGGGTTACCTGGCAAAACAAAAAAGTAACACCGACACACTTCTGATTAATGACTTGACTTGCGGTGTATTGTGTTGTTGAAGCATTTTGGACCTTTGTAATCCATACATGTGGAGTTAATTTCTAAGCCAGAATTACCTTAGTGATGTAATGGGTTCCATAGGTGTTAATGAACTTGTAAAAACGCTTTTTGAAATCAAGATTGTATGTCTTGGGAAGCTCCTTCACAGAGCGCTTGAACTCGGGATGGAGAACAGGCTTGTTGGAGACCCTGTAGCTGAAATGTTAGAAGAGATAGGAGAAGGATATGACTCTTTGCTTTTACTTTATCATGAATAAAAAGTATTCAGTATTCAAGAAAGGCATGAATCAATGGAAGCTGGTATGTCGCACCTGTAAAATGAACAAGAAATACTTTGGCTGGCAAAATTGTACTTGTCTCCTTTGGTCTTCCCCATTGAGTACTCTGCAAGCTTCGAGTTAGTTCCAGCCAAAACGAATGAGCCTTTATTTTGGCGAATATCTAAGTCCAAATTTGCACCCCAGTTGTTCTCAATGGAGGAAGTGCTGGAGCTGACCAGTTCTTCACTGGACTGGTACAGGGAACTTGATATCTGAATGCTGCACTTTTTGCTGGATCTCCAGTCTACCACAGATGTGGGAAGCTTTTGATTTGCTCCTTCCATGTAGGGGTTCCTGCAAAGAGTGCATGATTTATCCTTTCGCCTCCAGACCTCTGTGTTAATGACAAAGGCTCCCATGCGCTGCATCTTGGTCACATCGTATCCTTCTCCGGCCAGGTTGGACCCGGGGGCGAAGTTTGCTTCTGCACATTCATTCGGTTTACCTTTAGTGCATGACTGCACGATGGGCAGAAAGAGGTAAAAAACAAGCCCGGCCCACATTCCTGTAAAATGGATTGAGATAAGGTGTATGGATGCTCTTCTTTCCTATGAAAAAAACATGACAATTATGTGTGTGCGAGTGTTTATATTTTATTGATGTATTTATTTATTTTTATTGAAACTTGAAATAACAGTACAAAATTGCACAGTCAACGGTGAGTAAAAAATTACTAAATTACAAAAATTACAGTCTCACAAAATTACTTTCACACGCAAAATTCTAAATTATTATAAATAACAGTCATAACAGGATGGATGTCTTGCTCTGCAAGTTTTTAATAACAGTCTGTTGCGCATGAACATGATGGAAAAAGGTTATTATATTGTATTGTAGTTAGGATTATGACAATTTAGTGGATCTTTGGCTACAGGGATCATAAGGAATATTTAAAAAGTTTTTTTTTATATTACAAACAACATATTACAACAAGGCTCCAAAACCTTCATAATGTAATAAATAAAAAAAAATATTGACATAATAGTTAATTTTCATTACCAAATAGACTTGTAATGTTTAAATGACTTCTGAAGTACTTCTGACATACTTAACCCATTTAATCCCACTGGTCACAATAGTGACCGTAAAAAAGGGTTTCATTTATAAACCTCTAAAAACTTTACTGACTTACTAATGTTTTAGTGCACTTCCTGCAAATATAAGTTACAATATTGATGTTGTAATACTGCTAGCACTAAAATAAAAATTTTGATAAGTATTACAAAAAAATTAACAATTTTGAAAAACGTTGATGGTTGTATTTTTTTGTCTTTTATCTCAGTATTCCTATCAATATTGTATAAGGGTTTTTTATGCATAATAGTGACACTAGAATGTGATCAAACTGTTTAAAATAGCTGGGCTAAGATATGTAACGATTTTTATTACTGCAGAAATATGTTAATTCAGTACACACATTATCCCACCGGTCACAATTGTGACCGACCATAAAACACCATTTTTCACACACTTTTCCAAAAAAATTCAAAAAATAATTATTATTTCAAAGGGTTATTTTCATGCCTGGGAAAAATTGGGGATTAAACAGGTTAATGCCTTACTTTTAAACTCTAGTCTCCAAAATGTAACTAATTTTGAAATATTAACAGGACTGTCATAATAGGATGTATGCCTTGTGCTGCAGGTTTTTTAATAACAGTGTGTTGTGCATGAACATGATGGAAAAAGCGTTATTATATTGTATAGTAGTTAGGTTTATGACAATTAAGTGGATCTTGCCTACAGGGATCATGAGGAATATTATTAAAAAAGAACAAATTTTAGTTGCTTATTTCTTTTGCATTACATCACAGACATAAACTTAAGCAGCAAGAAAAAAAGCACTATTTTCTTTAAAAGGTGATGTAAAATTCTCTTCTTACCTTGAACTACTCTGTTTTGTCCAGCAGATATTGGTGAGTGATGTGTGAAAGGGGCTATATGTAGGAAATAAATGCTAGCTTGTGGGTGGGCTTTACCGTTATTTGCTACCAATAAAAAATACACTCATCCGTTGTGGGCTGAGTGGGGGTACGCTTTTCAGTTTAGAGGAATTGAATGTGGTCTCGAATAGCCACTTCAGCACTGAGTATGCTCTGTGGTGAAACGGGGTCTACGACAAGTCAATGGAACATGTGAAAATTAATTTACACGTTGACCTGTGCATTGTTAAAACATGCAGATGTAGAACCAGACCGTAGGACTAAACTTGTCAAATCAGAACTTGACTAAAATGTTAAATGTGCCTCAGTGCTGCTGTTAGTCACATAGTTCCTCTTGTGGTGTTAAACCTCCTACACCCTTTTCACAGTTCGCCAACCTAACAATCAAAAATGACATGAATCACTTAAAAAAAATCACTTAAACTGCTGTTTTCATAATTGCTTTATTAACCACAAAAATCTGCATGCAAGTAAGTGAGAGAGAATATAGCAAACACCCACAGATCATATCAAAGATCTGAATAGCAAAAAGAAAATAAAAAGCTAATTTAGCATCAATAATAAAATGTTAAAGGGATAGTTCACCCAAAAATTAAAACTCTGTCATTAATTACTCACCTTCATGTTGTTCCAAACCCGTAAGACATTCTTTCATCCTCAGAA
>NW_015549597.1:206211-219231 GCF_001515605.1 Sinocyclocheilus anshuiensis | reverse complement strand
GTTCCAAACCCGTAAGACATTCGTTCATCTTCAGAACACAAATTAAGATATTTTTGATGAAATCCAAGAGCTCGCTGACTCTGCATAGACAGCAACGCAACTGACACGTTCAAGGCCCAGAAAGGTAGTAAGGACATTGTTAAAATAGTCCTTCATAATTTTACGAAGCTACAAGAATAAAAAAAATTATAATAATAATGACTTTTTTCAACAATTCTTTTCCTCTGCATCACCCCTAGGCACCATTATGAAGAGGTCTTTGCACACTGAGTCTGAAATTCTCATCTGAAATTTTTGCACGTTAAAAAATAAATACGTTGTGTCAATCACACTGCCTCCGAAACTTTCGTCCGTCACAAAAAAATTCGGATCAGGTTCGATTTTCTGCATTTTCGCATCTGTATCAAGCATTTTGATAGGAAAGGATGACGAATACGACAATGCATACGAACATTTCTGTCTCAGTGTGCAAGGACCTTAACAGGTCTCAGTAACTCTCGGATTTCATCAAAAATATCTTAATTTGTGTTCTGAAGATGAACGAAGGTCTTACGGGTTTGGAACGACATGAGGCTGAGTAAATAATGCCAGAATTGTCCCTTTAATGTTGAGATGCAAAACACAATTTTGTATGATTTTAATTTTATATATTTTTTTACATTTTATTTTAAGAAATTTTTTTTAAAATTTTTTTTATTGTGCTTTGATGATAAGCTTTCACAAAGTCTGCGTTTTGCTTTTAGGATTATTGGTTTGACTAAACAGCAAGCGGCGCTCATCTAAAAGCACCCCCATTTTCACCAGCTCATCTTTCAGGATGGGACGGGCATGTCGTGACACGTATACCTTCTCTAGATGGGAGGCCATCGGAGAGCCCACGTAATCTGTGCATGAGGAGCCAGCTAAACTAGGACCACAAGTTACAGACGTCTTGTAGTACAGCAAACCATGGTTAAGTTGACAGAATTCTTCTTTTATGCCGGCTTTCAGTTGTATGTTGCACGCCCCCAGGAGGTCATCGTCCCACTTGTTGTCCCTATCCCACACTTCTAGTCTCAGCCCCCCAAACTGAGAGAGAACGAAACTGCCGAGATCAAACTTCCAGTTCCAGGTTGGTGAGTTTTGGTTCCAAATCACTGCTGTTTCCCCTAGAAAGACCTTATGATTTCTCAGGACCTTGACATACCCATCGGTCTGTGAGAAGTAATCTCCCCACAGACCTGTCGCCTTCATCACAGTTACACTAATCTGAGCGAGTCCACGCTGTGCAGGGCAGCAGTTTGCTTTTACTCCAGGGTTGTTATGACAGCTGCACACACAGGGCTCTTTGGGGTTAGTTGCGATACCGGCCTTGCAAGGTGTAGAGCAGTTCTTCAAAAGGGCACTCTGCAGTATGTAGTCACGAATGGCTCGGCATAACTGCTCATGTTTTGGGTTCTTGACTGGCAGCAACATATGGAGGGGCTTCAGTGAAAAGGAAATCATGTCTGGTTTTTCTGGCACTGTGGAGAGCCACTGATTGAAAGCACCAGGGTCATTACTGGCTGAGAAGAGAAGCGCTGTGTCTTGAGCGTGGCCACCCATGATTTCAGTTAACCTTGTGAAAAAAAAAGAAAATAAAGCTTGAACCCTTCCCCCAATAATAATGATGATAATAACATACACTTGTTGTATTTTTGTCTTTTATATTATATTATATGTGACCCTGGAGCACAAAACCAGTCTTAAGTTGCTGGGGTATATTTGTAGCAATAGCCAAAAATACAGTGTATGGGTCAAAATTATTGATTTTTCTTTTATGCCAAAAATCATTAGGATATTATATGTAAAGATCATGTTCCATTAAGATATTTTGTAAATTTCCTACCGTAAATATATTAAAACTTAATTTTTGATTAGTAATATGCATTGCTAAGAACTTCATTTGGACAACTTTAAAGATGATTTTCTCAATATTTAGATTTTTTTTCTATTAAAAATATTAAACTATGAATCCCACAAAATTTTAACATTTATTAAATTTCATTTATTAAAATTTAGATTCGCCCCAATTAAATGTATTTATTAAATATTAAAATATTATCCTTATTATTACAAGTATAATTTTAATTACATGATATAATATAAAAACTTAATACAAAAAATAAACCATAAATAAAAATGTATTTATTATATTATAAATAATATAAATTAAAATATACATTTAAAAATATTAAATAAAAAAATGATTTAAAAAACTATTATAAATTATACACACACACACACACAAACAAAACTAATATTTATATCAGGCTATATTGTTTAGCCATTTTTAACTAATAATTTAGCTGATAATTCAGTTAAATCACATTCTGCCAAGTCAGCACAAACCTGTCAGTAAAACTGTTAGCAAAACTGTGCGTGCTCAGTCTGTTGTCTTTGCTCTGTTTGCAGTGACTGTATGCAGTGTCTATGCTGATCCTCCCCATTACACTTGCAGATGCCTCGACGTCCAGACATGCTTTGACCTCATCCATACTGAGGTCCTGTAGAGTAGCCATGCATTGTTTGACACTGGTCACAGATTGCACTGTTCCACCGAGTTTCACCTAACAGATTACAAGCAACAGTGACATATATGCGATATACTGAGAGAAATAGCACACATTGATATTGATATATTTTGGCTTACCTGGACAATGTAATGTGTGCCAAACTTTTCAACAAGTGACAAGTAGCTTTCTTTTGTTTGGTTGTCATACGTCTCTGGAAGCCTTTTGAATTCATAGCTTAGCTCGTGATGAAGAGGAGAGCGGCTGCTAATGCTGTATCTGAAGACAGCAGTTTATAGTGCTGCACATCAAAACCCATATACCATGATATTCATCACAGGAGTTAACTAATATACTGTATGTTAAGTCTTACCCGTAGTATCCGCAGGATGTAGACTGCTTGATGAAGCTGAACTTGTCCTTTTTGGTCTTTGTCATTGAATACTCAGCGAGTTTGGAGTTCGTTCCAGCCAACATCAGCGACATCTTACTAACCGCGTTGCCTATTCCCAGGCCGGCTTTCCAGTTGTTCTCTACGGAGGAGGTGCTGGAACTGACCAGGGACTCGCTGGACTCATAAATGGAGCTGGATAATGACCTTTTGCATTTTTGGGTGGCCCTCCAGTAAATCACAGACACCGGGAGCTTCTGCTTTTTGTTCTGCATGAATGGGTTTTTGCACAAGTTACACGTGTTATTCTTGAGCTCCCACTTACTCATGTCGATGACAAAAGTCCCCAGGCGTTGCATCTTAGTTATGTCGAAACCCTCTCCAGCCAAGTCAGATCCTGGCACGAAATTTGCATCTTGACACTCTGCTTCTTTACCCAGAAAGCATGCCGGGCTGGTTGGAGGAGGAAGGCACAGAAGAAGCCCACACCACAGGATAACTAGAGGAATCATTGCGAGTTTGGGTGTTATCCTGCTGTGATATACATAGATCAGAAATGAGGTTAAAAAAATCTGATTAGTAGATAGATTCCTCGGTGCAAATGTTAATATGTAAAGTTCTTTGCTCATATATTGGTTCTAATCCAAATCTTTGTGCAGGATTTGATTGGTATATCCTAGACCCTTCCTTATGTAGAAACGTACTAATCATGAAATAAGTTTGAATGTTTTCAGAATTAATCATTTTAGAGGCATGGTAGATTTTAGCAGTTTAGCTTTCACTATGATATTGTTCCCATGCAAAATCGCTAGAATAGTATTAATGCTGTTAGTGCTTCAGCATCATCAATTCGTTTTTTACAGGAGCAGATTTTAGTGTCAAAAAATAGCTTGAAGATATTAGGTATTATTATCAGTCAATAAACTCTGATTCACAATTGAGTGAGTGAGTTTTTAGGCTCTTTTTCACTTACCTGCAAGGTCTTTTTTAATCATAATCTGAGAGTGCCCAACACAGACTGAGAAGTACCTGTTCTGTGCTCATATTTATGTCCTACATGTGTCCCACCGCTGCAATGGACAGGTACAAGAACATTCACACTTAGATGGTCACTGACTCATCATGTGTGCAAAAATGAGTAAAAGGATTGAATGTATCAAAAGGTGTTGCTTGACATCAAGGGATGTGGTTTAAATTCCGCAAAACAGACCACAAAAAAAAAAGACTCATTATCTTTTTTAAGTGCCTATACAAGAATTTGAATAAAAGTTGATATGCAATGAATCTCCAACACAGAAATGGAGACATTCACATAATTATATGCAAAATTGAACGACCTGAAAAGCAAGCTTTGTAGAAATCAAACTCTAAACATAGATGTTTGACACTTAAAACAGCCCTTACAGGATGAAAGTTATTTTACTCGTTTTTAAAGCTTTACATTTTTTAGCATGAGTGTTGCTGATTCAGATCTGTAAATAATGCAAACAGTATGTTGATGCATGCACAATGCATGAGTTTAAGCTAAAATGAATGTATAAGGCAAACTGTGTATCTTAGGTCACGTAACTTCACTTAAGTTTTTTTTTTTAACCATTTTGAACATTATCACCTCAGTTCACTAGTTTGTTTTAAATTAAGTATAAAAAATACAACGACTTGTTTGCAGATTTAAACAAAGGTCACAGGCCCAGATGCAGATAAACTTGTCATCGTATGACTGTGGTCTGCATGGTTTGGTGTAGGCATCATGACTCATAAAACAACTAAATTTTCACATAGTGGTTGGAAATTTTAATGTAGACTTGTGGTGTATATGTTATCTTGTGCTGCGTAGTCACATGGGTGTTAAGATACTAAACAATTGAAAGATTTTAACCTGCATACATTATAGTCATTGTTGGGAAGGTTATTTTGGAAATGTAATAGGTAACAGATTACATGTTACTCTATTTAAAATGTAATAAGTAGTGTAACTATTTCAATTACTTTATTAAAGTCATGTAACTAATTACATTTAATTATTTTTTTGATTACTTTTGTAAATAATGAATGTTTTCAACTGTAAATCATTTTAAAACATTGAAAGCAGGCTTGGTTAACCTTATACAATCTTCAAAAATAAAGCATGTACATAATCCCAAATAGGAAATAAAACAGTTATCGAATAATCATGTGTCCTATTCTGTGTCCTAAACTCCTGAAACATTGGTGTCTCATATTTTAGAGCAGTCGATGCAATTTGGGAAAGGAATTAAATTAAATCTGTGTACAGCATGTGTGTGAAAAATATTCAGATGTAACTCCCTTTGTAATTGTTAACATTTTCAAAAGTAACTGTAATTTAATTACACATTTTTCTCAGTAACTGTAACAGATTACAGTTACACTTATTTTATAATTAAATTGCGTAATTCCATTACATGTAGCCTAGCTAGTTACTCCCCAACACTGATTATAGTCTGTACTGTTGCATGGTGCTAAAATAACTGTGCAAGGAAACAAAATACAGTAGATGAATGAACTCTTTACAAAACAACGTAAGGCTTAAGCATGTGAACAGCTTTATGTTACTGAATCTTTTATCCAATAAAACAGATTTAGCCTATGCAAAAAATGATTTCCATTTACACAAAGATTTAATTATAAAGAATAATACAGAAATATTTGCACCACAAATAAATAATCATTATGCCATCTGCCAACCTCTATTTATAGTTGACGTGCTGCAGTTTGAGACAGGGGTCCACAGAGAGCCTCATACTTGTAATATTGGCTTTACGTTTTAGTGATGGGAAGTCCGACTCAATTCTGCGAATCGGTTCTTTTGAACCGTTCGTTTCAAAGAACCGGTTAAAATCAGCGATTAGCCTATCTTACGTCATCATCATGTGGTTTCTGGCATCCATGCGAGGTAACATGTTTAATAAAGGCATGTGTAGGTGTAAATTGCTGTTCATTACGCTTTTCGACTGTGTTTAATTAATGTTGGTAGCCTATTTAATGTCTCCCAATTCAGCTGCAGACATGATCCGCAATTTAAACTAAAATTCAAGAATCTAAATATAATTTGCATTTACAATGAACTTATATACGCTACTAAAATTCATGTAGGCCTAAATGTCTTGGCTGAATTTTAATAAAGGCCTACAGTAAACTGTCCTGGGCCTACAAGTCATAGCTAAACGTCCAGTAGCCTACGTCGTAACGTTTGTTTATTTGTTTTATTCATTTAAAGTAATTTTTCGCAGGCTCATTGCAAATCGGACAAGAGCCGATTCTCGATAAGATTAACTCGGACTGATTCAGTTCGATTAATAAGCGAATCATTAGTTCGATTTATAAACGATTCGTTCAAACTCGGTTTTGTTCAACACATTCATTGGAAAGATCCGACTCGTTCTGAATCGGACATCGCTACTTTTGAGCTATCATTATAAAGAATACTATCATAATATAAGATAGCCTACAATGACTGTCAAATAGACTATTATGTAATTTTGATATTAGGCTACATTCTATATTGTAATAGAAAAAATATCTAAAAAGCACAAATTTAATCGCTCCTGAGTCCTGTCCTCGCACACCCCCGGCTCGTCCCAGTTGGTCCAGACTGGATTAGAGCGCTGCAGCATCAGCGGATGATCAGGAGTGAAGGCCGGGCCGCTGCGCCCCTCCACCAGCCGCATGCTCCCGCACACCGGCACCAGTCAGCTCGTGAGAAATGCGCCGGGGAATGTAGGGGATATTAACCTTTCTTTGGCATAGCCGCTTATCAGAAACGGATCTCCTCAGCAAAGCGCGCGTTTAAAACTCTGCTGGCTGAAATCACTGCAAGCTAGCAGCAACATCACTTGGCAGCACAGGGGAGACGTGCTCCTGTGAGCGGAGCACCGCACATTCCTCCGTTCGCTGGAAGACAAATGCCAAGCCTCCGGATGGAGATATTTTAGACGGAGCATGGGGGGTCGCGGGAATGCGTGTGCCGCTGTTTGGGAAAACCGGTTGTGATGTTTAACCGCTGCTAAAACGTTGACTGTGAAGCTCGTGTGCTTTTGCAGTCAGCACAATAAAGGTGACGGCAGCTAGCCCGTTAGCTCGCGAGCTATCCGGTTAGTGTGAGACGGGGAACAGAAATCGCACCGAGTGCGTTTGACATCGAAATATCGTTATTGATTAAATGAAAAAGGAGAGCACACGATAAGCGTGTGCTCTTTTTCTTTGCACTGTGCACTTAATGGATAACAGTGCTCGTCGCTGACAAGGAGCAGATGCCAGGAGATGCTTGATACATTCTGGGGGGAAAACTTGACACATCTATCTATAATATTGCATATCAAACTCGGGTGCTTTTTTAATCAGCTGAATATTTTACTATTAACCCCCTAAACCCCGTGGGATGTCATATCGATTTTGGCACTGTACTGCATATTAGTGACTACTTATGGTCGGTGCCAAGCAATATTGTCGTATCATCACTATATTAAGCGCATACTTGTATTTGTTTAGAGAAAAATACACCTGCTTCGTTCAGCTCCAGTAAATGAGTCTTTTGTATCAGTTTCTTGCAACACACGGGTCTCACAGTCAGAGCGCTGGTAGCTTAAAAATCAGAGTGGATGCCAAAGCTCCGGACGGACAGATGATGATGATGGTGATGATTCACTCTACGGGGATATGAGGAAGTTACAACCGAGCACACGGCTTCGCGTTCAAGAAACCCCTGCTGTTCCCGATGGTGAAATTAGCCGGCGGCTGTTTGATGAGCAGCAAACGAAAGCCACCTTTCCTCGGGTCACCTCTGAAGTCGAGCTGACAGAAGCTGGTGGGGTTTGTGTGAAAGGCTGGAGCAGGGTGTGACCGCACTTCGTTTAAATGTTACATGCAGCACTGTATATATCAGCGAAGCTCACTATGAACGCAGCCTGGAATTTCTACGTCAATCCATGTGGATGACGCCGCCGTCGCCAACGTTCCAAAACAAAACGTCGCCGAGGCAAAAGTTGCTTTTTAAAATTGTTTGTCTCGGCTAAAGAGCAGCAGGTCTGTTAGCCATGTAGCTGGCTGCACTTGACCGGACTGCACTTCTCCGACTAATGTCTAGGGTGTCGGGTCTTTTTTTAGTATGTGTTGTGCGTGTAAGTGTAGATGTATAGCGTAGCTATTTTAACGTCGTCGTCGTGACTGTTTCTGGTTGCTATGGCATTTTTAAACGGCCCCAGACTGCTGGACTGGGCAAACTCTCCTCCACATTTACAGTTCAACAAATATGTCCTGACTGGCTATAGACCTATCTCCTCCGTCCAGGAGTGCGTCAAGAGTCTCTTCTATCTGCACAATGAGCTGGGGAACATCTACACACACGGTGAGCGAGAGAGCCTACTGCTTCAAAAGAGGAAGCTGACAGTGCCCTCTCTCTTTATTACGCTTATTACATGCTTTACTTTTTGTCATTGTTTTTATTTTTTTAACCAATAATTCTAATGAATTGAATTAGTATTAATAAATTGCATGACTTCACTCATGTCAGTATGAGTTTTGCCCATCCTGGCTGCTTAGGTCTTACCAGTATTTGCATTTGTATTACCCATTCATAGCTATAGTCTAAACCCCATTTAAATGATCAGTGTTGCTATACCACACCAGACACAGGATATGGTCTATATTTCCTTCTTAAGCACTGTGTGTTGTAAACTGCACACCTTACTGGCTTGTTCAAAAACTACATGTTAATGGAATAGTTCACCCAAAAACTATTTATTTACAGTCATGTTGGTCTAAACACATATGAATTTCTTCTGGGGAAAACAAAGGAACATTTTTGAAGTTGTCCTTATCAGTCTTTTTCATGCAGTGACATCTTCCCCATTCATTGTCAAGCCTCAAAAAGCATCAAAAGTGTGGCAAAGTTTGTGATAAGTGAACTCAAATGAATCATTCAATCATTAAGCAAATTTGCTACTTCTCTCATGAACTTGAAAGACTTGAAATATAGTGTATGAGTCTTGTGGATTACTGTTGTGATTAAAGTGATTTTATGTCCTTTTTGAATGTTGACATTTTCAATCACCATTAAATGGAAAATACAGACTAGTAGATTGTTCAAAATATCTCCTTTTGTTTTCCGCAAAAGAGAGAAAGTCATACAGGGTTGGAGCGACATGAGGATGATTAAATTGACAGAAATATCTTCTTTTTTTTTTCTTCTTTTCTGAAAACTATCCATTTAAATGATTATAGCTACACCTTGAAATGCAAAGATCTGCTTCTTTTACGAGACTCTCCATCCCACTCTTGCGGTGTACATCGCTACTGCAGTTTGCGATACATAATTCATTGTTTGTCTATAACAAAAGGAGTTATCTCGTTAAGTAATTTGTGCTGTATTTTTATATCACAGCTGCAGTGAGCAGTATCTAGACAAGCGTTCCAGTGCTAAGAGGAAATGTAAAAAATGTCAAATCGGGCATAAAGGTCAACTCCAAAGGAATTTCTGCTTGTAAATGCTTCTAAATTGCAGGACTGTGTGGAACCATCAAGCTGGGTCATGTGGTTGCCTGCAGGTGTACTGTCATACCCTTTCCTTCCAAGAAACTGCCATTTGGACTGGTAAAACTTTGTTAGTACTATATTATATTGTTTTGATAGCAAATGACACATTCATGCTGATGTGCATTGCTGAAAACCTGAGAAGTACACTGCATCTGAGCACTGCGCTCTCAGAGTGTGTTCTCAAGCCAACGCTGTGGTTCACAGTATATTTGAGTGTTCTGGCCTATACTGTAGTCCAGTAAGCAGAAATGAGAGGCTTGAAATGAGTGACACAGCTTAACTTGACCCAAAAGATGACTTTGCTGTAGGGAGCTGCACCTGCACCTTTTCAAAGCTGAAATAAAGAGGCATTTATTCTGTGTCTACTGTTTGAATTGGTAAAAATACCTCCTTTTAGAGTTTGTAAGACAAGGTGACAATAAAGACTGATGAATGAAAATTTGTTGCATATATCGTCACTCTTTTTTTTTTTTTTTTTACATGGGGCGATTTCCATTCTTGCATTTGAACGCAACCGAGGTGCATGCTCCTTCACAGTGTTGGCTTTGTGTTCAAGTATTTGTGTTTTGCTTTGCATGATATGTATGCACAATTGGATCCCATGTTTGCACGCCATGTCTTCAGAGCAACGTTTGATGTTCTTCATAGGTTTCTACCTGTAACATCTGCTGTTTAAAGATGATTCAGTCTATTCCTGACACTTGACTATGACTAATAATCATTACTAGTCTGTTTCTGGGTGTAACCACTTTTGCTGATGTGTTTGTATGTTTTTCTGGTCTGTGAGCTACTTTAACCCACATGCTGTTTGTATGGCCACTAATGGTCTATGATCTGATTGCAGACTTCTGCAATAAACGATTGACACTTGCACATACACCACAAAATTGAAGGCACAGTTCACTGAAAAAAGAAGAAAAATTTATTCCCATGCTGTTCGAAACCAGTTTTGTGGGACACAAAAGAAGTTATTTTATTGTTTTTTTTTTTACTGTCCAAACAATAAATGTCAGCGGGACCCAACATCTATCAAAATATCTTCTTTTGTGTTCAAAGAAAGAAAATCATTCAGGTTTAGAATGACATAAGGGTAAGAAATGGTGATAGAATCTTCATTTTCATCTTCACCTCATGCTTTGTTAAATGATGAAAATTGTAATTATGATACAAGTTAAAATTATGACAAAAAGTCATATTTAGGATATGAAAAGTTAAAATTATGACAGAAGTCAGACTTTTTAGGTCATTATGACTTTTCATCTCTTGAATATTACTTTTTTATATATATAATTTGGACTATTTATGTCATAATTATGATTTTTTTTGTCATAACTAATTTATCAAAACATTATTTTGTCTTATGTGGTGGAAATTATTTAAATTTTAAATATCGTTATTGCCAATTAAACAGTTTTTTTAAATATAACATTTACAGTACATACAAAGTGTAGGTGTAGCTCAAATGCATGGGTAGAGTGCATGTTCTCTATCAATAGTGTCTTTATCAGAGAGAGTGTTACGACAACAGAGATAACTCACTCAAAATAGATGTGCTAGAAGTCACTGGTGCTTTTACCTGACTAGGATAAATCATTTGACACTGGGGGAATGACAGCTGCTTAGAGAGAAAAAGAGATTCACAAACAACAAGAAGATTGTCCAACGAGATTGTCTTTTCATGTACTTTGAGCCACTAGTAAAAAGCCACTGACTGTCATTTAGTGCTAAAGACTTTTAAAGACCTTTGTTTTAGTGTGTAGTTTGCATTTTGGCAGCTGCTGCTAAAATTAGCACAGCAAAGCCACTGAGACCCTCATTGTGCTGGGCCGTTCCCTGGGCCTCCATAAATCCATGTGTTGTTTAGGCTGCAGCATTTAACTCAAGGGACACGATGAAACACTGCAGGGCTTGCCTGAGCATAATGCCAAATAACGACCTTCTCGTTCTCTTCACAGGCCTTGCGTGTTTCAACAGCGCTTCAACTACTTCTGTGTACAATGACTCTCCTGAGTCTCGTTGTTTCTTTCTCTCCACTCAGGAATTCCTCTGCTCTGTTTCCTGGTGCTGCTCCCGCTCAACATCCCCTGGTCACAGATCAGCGTGACGTGGCTCGGCGTGGTGCATTTCCTGGCCTGCCTGTCACCGCAGCTGGGTTCAGTGGTCTACCACCTCTTCATGAACCACGAGGGCGGCGAGCCCATCTACAAAACCCTGCTCACGCTAGATATGTGTGGAATCTGCATGATCAACACGCTAGGTCAGCATCTCAAACTGGTGTCAGATCAATCCGAGCACTCCATCACATTTTCTCTCAGTATTCTTTTCAATTCTGTTCTCTGTTTTCCCCTGCTGATTCAAGTTTTTTTTTTTCTCCGGACACCCCACATTTGATATTTTTGTATAGGTTGTTCATACCTGATGAAGTGATCTGTCATCACATCGTGTTTAGCGGTGATCACCAGAACAGGCTGGTATGCATTAGAGAGCTGTGTCACAGCAGCCCAGTGAATAAGTAAAATGTGCATTTCTCCTATATTTGTAGTCATCGTTCAGGTTGTTGCAACATTTTACCAAAGGAGAAGTGTTGTACAAGAAAACAGTGTTGCAACAAAGGAAACGAAGCAGAGAAAACAAAAGAGATCCATTGAAGTGCCTTACAACAAGACAGTTTTCTCTGTTTTCACATGTACAGCAGCAGTGACAAGACTGTTTCACAGCACTTCTATTGTCTCTTGCTCGGTTTGTTTGATAAAGATCTCATTTGGAATGTTAAAGTAATAATAATTATCCACCATTTAGTGAAAACAAAGGAACGTTTTGTAGAAAGTCAAAAAAGGACATTTTGACTAATTTAATTTGATTTATTAAAATTGACTTATTTAGGTAATGTTCTAATATTTTACCTTCTCAGTGCAAAAGATGGCATTCTTGTAAATATGTTAATAATTTTAATTGATAGTATATAAAAATTATACAGTAAAACATGTTATTTGGTTAACCCTTAGGTACCATATAATAATTTTTGATTTATATGGATTTATAAGTTTAACAGCACATTACATATAATATTGCTTTAAAAGTTTTTTTTTTGAAGTACAGAATATCATATAATTTATGGTGAAGACAATGTCATACAATATCATAATTAAATATAACATATAATTACATATTATTTAAATGTCATATTATAATATAATTTAAAGATATAATATATAATTTATGGTGAAGAAAATTTTCTTGAAGAAAATGCATGTATGTTTGCAGCAACATTGTTACTACAATAGTTTTTTTTTTTCTTTTTTCATTTATTTATTACATTTTTATGTAAGTCAGCTTACTGTTTATAACGAAAAATGTAAAGGACATTCCCATAAGTTTGTGCATGACACATCCCCTCTAAATATATTGTAGTTTTTATTTATTTACATAGTTTCTTAATATTTTTATCAATTAGGTTGTTTTTTAGTTTAGTGTGTGTATGGCACAAACTGCACCATCTATGATTTATGTGGCCTTCTAGTTTACCTTTTTTTTTTTTTTATTTTT
>NW_015549597.1:169406-203726 GCF_001515605.1 Sinocyclocheilus anshuiensis | reverse complement strand
CTCCATGCCACGCCGAATTGAGGCAGTAATTAAAGCAAAAGGAGCCCCTACCAAGTATTGAGTACATGTACAGTAAATGAACATACTTTCCAGAAGGCCAACAATTCACTAAAAATGTTTTTTTTATTGGTCTTATGAAGTATTCTAATTTGTTGAGATAGTGAATTGGTGGGTTTTTGTTAAATGTGAGCCAAAATCATCACAATTAAAAGAACCAAAGACTTAAACTACTTCAGTCTGTGTGCATTGAATTTTTTTAATACACGAGTTTCACAGTTTGAGTTGAATTACTGAAATAAATTAACTTTTCCACGACATTCTAATTTATTGAGATGCACCTGTATATATATCAGAATTTTTCTTTACAATGTACAGTGGTAAGCAAATGCGTTACAGCAACTATATGTAGTTTTGTGTATTTTTGCAACTTTGGAGCCCTGTACACTTAAGTGAGTGGAATTCACTGTCGTGATTACAGTGGATAGCTGTACACATGCATTTGTTGCTGCCATAAAGCAATCCACCCTTTTTTGTGGAATTTCGTATCTGCTCACCAAACATACTTGAATGACGTGAGCTGTACAGTTATACTAGTCATCCTAGTAACACTGTGTTTCGGTTCACAGGAGCCCTGCCCATCGTGTACAGCACTCTTCTCTGCTACCCCTTCACCCGCACAGTGGCTCTGCTGATGTACATCCTGCTCTCCAGTTACGGCATCTACTGTGCCATCACAGCACGCAGCAGAGTGCGCCGTCTGCGTTCCTTCGCCTGGCAGGCGCTTTTCCGCTTCTCGTTTTTCCTTCTGCGTGGGGTAGGTGTGGGCGGAGGAAGTCCCACCTCACTGCGTCACTTTCTCACCATGGATGCACTAGCGGTGTTGGGCGGTGTCATCAATATCACGCGAATCCCCGAGCGGTTCTGCCCGGGCCTCTTTGACTACTGGTGCAACAGCCATCAGATCATGCACGTGCTGGTGGTGGTGTCCATACTGTACCTACACTGGGGGGTGCTGGACGACTTACTGTGGATCAACACGTATCACTGTCCCTCAGACTGACAGTGGCCCCTGCTAGTCTGGAATCATGGGTAATAGGGCGTGAGGACCTCTTTTAGTAATGAGATATTTGGGAATGCGACGTAATTGGGCAAAGAATGGTTTGGGGAGGGAGGAGGCTTTTGTGCTTTGTATATAACTGTGTGCACGAAAGTCCATAAGAAGTGTTTTACATGTTTTTTAGGAGACACCAGTGCCAGCTTTGACACACATGCTTGTTTGTGCCGTCAGTAGCCAGAATGTACATATCTGCGTTTGCGTAAACATTGTGCATGGCACTGTTTAGACCTGCTAGCTCAAACAAAGGCTATTTTTATTTTTATTTATTTTTTGGTTTGAGACCTACACATTCTATAGGCGCGCACACACACACACACACGCACATATGGGGTCTGACATTATTTGATGTCATGTGTTCACCAGCGTTTAAAGCATTTAATAAATAACCTCTAAATTTAGTTTTAAGAGACATGATCGAGCCCTCAAATGATTGGCTCTCGAAAAGTAAGATTTAACGTATAGCGAAAAACAAAAATTCATTGCACAAAATAGCATGGCTTTTATGAAAACTAATTATAGTTTGTCTCTATTCTCAATTTTGCTGGTGACAAACAAAGATCACCGGTGCAGAACTGATGTATGCACCTCCAACTTTCAACTTATTACTCTATTGCAGACTATGCAGCATATCAGATGTTACATCTAACACCACACAAACACCGCACACACATACACACACACACACACACACACACACACACACGTACTGTATACCCAGTCTCACAGCAACATTTACTGGAAATACTTGAGTTGATTTTACTTGTTTTATCACACTTTTTTCTCCACTCTTTTTTTGTCGTCTCCCTGTTCAGGTCCACATTTTCCGCATTCTCACCCTGATACCTGTAAGCAAGCGAAGGGTGAAGGGTTCATTCCTTGGTTTGTAGCCTTGCCATTTATACGTTTACTGGCTGGTTAAAGTTGCTGAGTGCCCGTTTTATTTTTTAGTGCTCTATGTGACTTTGATCATGTTTGTTAACATCTAAGGGGCATTTATTCAATGCTGTTTTTGCAGGAGCATGACTTTAATAATACCCTGGGAAGCATTTTACGTTACCTGCAGAAGATATTTTCTCTGCTGTACCGCTGAACAGTCGATTCAGCCTTGTACACTTACGGTTTTAATATCCTAATCTGTAGTTTGGAAGATTGGATTTTGTACTGCTCTAAATTAGATTTCATTTCTTTCTGACCTTTAACCTCAATTAACTATGTAACCTTGGATTCAAGACAAGGCAAATTATTTTCTTAATGGCGTGCTGTTTTCACAAAGGCTTTAATTCTCTGCTGGCCATCCTCGTCCACTGTGCACCCGATGTTCCCGCTCATCAGATGTGGCAGATGAATATTAGACTCCAGAATGGAGCAATATTACACATGCCAATACACTATGAATTCCCCAATGAAGACTAGTGGAATATTGGTACTGCTCACTTGTGCCAAATTAATGCTATATATATACGGATTATCTAAGTCCCTAGTAGTGGGATGAACTTGATTGGATATAATTCATAATGACTCCTCTGATTTAAGAAAAGCTGCCAAAAGACTCCAGGTTTAACAGAGTTGTTTACAGTGACTAAAGCTGAACAATCAAGTCTCCTTTATATCTACTTTAGAATGCGATTAATGTAAACTAAAACAGTTCTATTGATTGCAGATTGCACTATGGAGATGTTCACATTGTTCCAAATGGTCTGTATTATGCCGTTTTTGCACATTTGGATTTGTTCGCTTAGCACGCTTATGCAGTACTGAGCGGAACAAACCAAGGATGACTCTTAACCCTTCCAACCTCGCTAGTTTTAAAGAACTGACAAACAAACAACACGATGTGATAGATTCACTGACACTATCACAATATAGCTTTTAGAATAAACATCAGTGAGGCCTGCCGTTTATTTCAATTACCCTCTCTATTCATATCATTGGCATTATATTTATTATATTTAAGACGTTATTTTGACATTTGGCAATGTTTGAAGATATTTTATTTGAATTGCTACTACTACTGTATTTATTTAATATACATATATTATTTTAACCAGTTGGGGATCACATATCTTTACACAACCACAGTACTCTAATATCCTCTAACAGAGATCAGACCTATTAGTGTAGAATCAGTGCATGTTAGGTAGAATGTTGCTTAGATGTATCTGACAAACACTTACACATACTCTATGCCAAATTAGATTTTAGGGCCTCAGGTGTCGAGCACGACGGCCCTGATCTTAGCAGCCCAGGGTGGTTTTAAAAACAAAAAACTAGTCCCTCAGAATTGGGGAAGGTTTACCCCAACCCCTTTAATGCTATTAAATGATAAACATTAGACTCTTCAATCAAGTGGTGCATGTAAGTACTAGTAAACCAATCCCCTTAAAACACAACATGCGATTTCTAATGCTTGTGCAATGCAACCACTGCTTAATGTGCCGTAACAGAGCTAATGCATCAAATATATCTGTCTTTAGAAACGGAATGAAATCAAGAGAGCAGCCCAGAGGCAATACAACCATATCAAGTAATTAACTGCACTGTTTTATTTTTTTTACCAAAAGGGCTTTGGATCAAAGTGAAAACCAATTAAGAACTTAAAAGTCCATATAGGTAACGTAAATACCTGTATGTAGACTGTATATGCATAAAATGCAAGTGGCATACATACTGACATTTTTATATATTCATATTAATATACAAAGCAACAATGTTATAAGAAAATATATTGAATGTTAACGTATTTCATCTCAGAGAGCGACACTCAATATTTATTGTCCGATTTCATTTCAAAGGCAGCAGTGGTTTGATCATTCTGTAACTGTAAAAAAGCTAAAATCGTGACATCACAACGACAGGCCTGGCAGAGGAGTTAACAATGCAGTTAGATTATTTAGTAAGGTTAACGTCATAATCATATGTCTGTACTACTATGATGTCATAATGTCATTAACACGGTCTTTGGTTTTTAAGCTGTTTAGAAGGGACTGTAATATAGTTCGGTTGGTAAAATCTCTTTTTTACATTATGAAAAGTACAGAGCGGCATACAGATGTTTTGGTTTGTTATTACCTCTGAAACCCACTGGATAACTATGCATAATCGAAATATGTACATAAATATATATGTATACACAAACATGTTTGTACATGTGAATTCCAAAAACAAGATGTTTTACCAGTCCTGAAAAGAAACAGATCTGTGTGTTCACACCGACATGTTTTGCTCAGACCATGCCATCCTGGGGTTTCCTCTTCTCAGGGTGCCCTGTCAGTGCTCACTTGTACCGAGTGACCTCAACAACTGATTTCGGGCCAGTTTTCTTTTCATCCTGTCATGTCTTCTTTGCTTTTTCTGGTTAAAATCGAAGACTGAAAAAAATGATGACAGTTGTATGTTTTTAAGGGCAAAGGTCGCGATGGCTTGTCAGTCATCAGGCATTTGGACTGTGCATCCTTCTTGATGCATATTGCCTTCGTGGGGCCGAATGTGTCCGTAAATGCTGATCAAGAATGTGTTTATTCATGTAGTTAGTTAGGTGATGTGAGAATGTGCAGAGCATGTTACATTGAGCCCTAAAGGAAATGGATTGCATCATAACCCATGTTTCAGAGGAGGAACAAGAATGATATTCTCATGGATGATGTTCTCCTGTCTGTATATTCTAATGTCCCGTGGTAAAAAATAATGACATGATGTATGAAACTATAATAACTTTTTTTTTTGTTCTTAGTATGCAGGTGCTGGATAGCCTGTTAATGATAATTTAAAAACTACTCCTCATTAGTTATATTTTGCATTATTATGATAATGGATATATTGTTATTATTACTATTATTCTGAGATGGGTTACCACTATCAGTGATAATGTTAATTTAAGTACAAAGGCTGAGAATACTAATGCACATAGGAAGACGGGAGGTCTCTGAAAGATCTGTCGTTTTTTGTTTCCGCTCCTGCTTGTGTGTTTTTGTTGAATTTGGTTGTTGTTTGGCACCATCTGGTGGCCACAGCGCTCTATTGACTCTTATGAGTCGGTAGCTGCATAAATGATGTTCAGTTAAACCGTGTTGACCTTCTGGATGAAGTCTGTTACAGGTCATGCACTGAGCCCTACTGGCCGTATATCTTTGTTTTTGTTGTTTTATCAGGTGTTCTCAACTTATTTATTGCAAAATTTACTATAACTTTGGTTTTACATAAACATTTCTTGTTGTAAATGAATTTTTTTATTATTATCTACAAGCGTGTCTCTGTTGGTTTGTTTTATGGGCCTATATTTCTCTCTCAGTCTATTTGTGTGTCCACAGTTACATGTGTTCACACAAGACAGATCTTCCAAACCCCACGGTCTCCTGCAGCAATTGTGCAATAAATTGAGGTTTATATTTTTAAATGGTCTCTTTTGACTTCCTTTCTTTTTTAAATGATTTAAAATAGGACTGTTAATGAAATGCTTTTATATTTTGACCTCCACTTCTGTTTGCCTGTTTATTCTCACAGGTGAAGTGAAGTGCTTGTGTGACTGGGGGTGTTTAAAAAATATTTGTTATTATATTCCTCTATTTATTAAATTTGTCACTTTTGAGAAATTAACCCTAACCCGTAAAACTTTATTCCTGGAGAATAATTAATCTGATTATTGTTCAAATAAAAATATAAATTTAAATGTGAAAATTAGGGTTGCCTTAATTGAGGCATTCAATTGAATGTGAAAAGGGCACTTCTTGTCGAAAAAAACCTAAAATTACAATATTTGGGTTTGATGATTTTATTTATTTACTACACTCTAAAAAATGCTGGGTTGTTTCAACCCAATTTTGGGTCAAATATGGACTAACCCAACTGTTGGGTTAAATTTTGGTTACATTTTTAAATTAACTTTTTAACCCAACAGTTGGGTTAGTCCATATTTGACCCAAAATTGGGTTGAAACAACCCAGCATTTTTTAGAGTGTAGTAAATAAATAAAATCATCAAACCCAAATATTGTAATTTTAGGGTAAAAAGGTTATAAATGGTGAACTAGTTTCCACCAAACTACATACTGTAAAAACATGACAAAACAAATAAATTAACCTCTTTCAAACAGTCTAAGAAGATTTCACAATTTTTATTTATTTAGGATGCAAAAAAAAAAAAGTGGTGGCTAATGCTACCAAAGTGTTTTAACAATACTACGACATTTTGGCGGAAAATATGGTTGTCATGGTCATTTTTAAAGTTAAAGGCATTTACTTTAATGCTGCATTTCACTGCTTTAGTGTTTAGTTCCTTATTGTTACAAAAGAAAGCGTAGGAAATTTGAGTG
Organism: Sinocyclocheilus anshuiensis; assembly: GCF_001515605.1. NCBI lineage: Eukaryota > Metazoa > Chordata > Actinopteri > Cypriniformes > Cyprinidae > Sinocyclocheilus > Sinocyclocheilus anshuiensis. The sequence goes on along the minus strand of NW_015549597.1, from coordinate 197,301 downwards.
TGAATACAGAAAAGTTCAACAGAGATAACATTCAGATTAACATGTCTACGAAACCGAGCGCACGTCACGTTTGTGTTGCTATGACACGATGAAGTTGTGAGATGAAGTGAGGACTAGGAGCAGCTTCACGCAACGTAAATCACTTTAAAAGGGAACATAAAGCGAGGACACCTCCCATTCGCATCTACATCTCAAACTCTCACTTCCTCCTTGATTTAGAGTGCGCTCTGGCCACTACTGCTGGCATTCACCCACTCCTCTCCATCTGCCAGCGTCCAGCGCTTCATCCTCTCGCCTCAGGAGTCAGAGTCCCTCCCCAGCCACAGTTCTCAGGTACAGTCCCCCTGTCCCATCATACTGCGTGTTTGTGTGTTGTGCTGCAGTGATTGGAAACACTTCATAACTTTGCATCTTTATCTGCGACCTAGTGAGCTGACTAACTAGACGGCACACTGGGCGCGCCTAACCGCTTCTGTACTGCCTAAAATGCTGTTTAGGTAAGCAGATTTTGAAACACAGCCCTAATCTGCGGCTCGTTCATAATAAATTCAGTTTGTACTCAGTTTAGTACTGTATTTATGTTAATGCTTTTTCATTGCTAAATGCGTCGAGCTGTGCCTTTCTGAACTGTGGCAAGGCACGGTTAAATATTTGAGGAAGTTTAGTAAGAGAACTAAACAGTATTTCCAGATAAAGATGAAGCTGATATAACTGCATATTATTGTATGAAAAATAGTGCAGACTATATAGGAGTTTGCTCTTGTATCTTAAATGAGCTTGGAAGAAATGCAGACAAAGGATAAAGCAATGTAAACAAATATTTCAAGCCAACATAATAGTAGTAGGCTAATAATAATAAAACTTGAAGAATTAGCTCTTGCAAAAATGAAAATTCTGTCATTGTACTTTCTCACCTTCATGTACTTCCAAACCTGCATGACTTACTTTCTTCCGGTGAACATGAAAGATGTTAGACTGAATATATCTCTGTCGCATTCACTTTCATTGGATGAAAAAATACATGAATGAAAAGGACTGGCTGAGGTTAACATTCTGCCCAACAGCTCAATTTGTGTTCCAAACAAGAAAAAAGTCACAGGTTTAGAACAACCTGCAGTTAGTTACTGTACTTCTTTTCCATCCACTTTGAATATAACAACTACTGTGATACCTTAACTGGATTAGCTGTTTTATATCATGATGAAAACATTTTGAAGTATCTCCGAAGCAGGTAGAAATAACTCAGTGGTTTCCATGTTTGTGTGGAAGGATGTGGTGTAACTGAAGTTCTGAACATCTCCTGCGCTCCCACACTTGCTGTGGTGTTAGTCCAGTTACGACAGTTTCCTCTCTCAGCCTATTTAATGCTCTAATGCACCTTTAATTTTTCAGGTTATTTTACTGAGTGCTGTGAGCATTCAGGGTATGATGCATTGCAAATGAGAGTGACATTTGTTAGTCAACTAATTAAGCATATGCACAAGAGTGCATTTGATATAGGGACGATAAGGGAAAAAAATGGGCAACAGAGAGCGAAATAGATGAGAAGGGGGCACGAAGCAAAATGCTTTATTACTAAAACCTGCAGATAAAGTGGCATCAAGACTTGAAGAAGTAGCCCGAGCATTTCCTTCTCTGTCACTTCATGCTAGTTTCCTTTTTCCTTCCTCTTTCTTTGAGCTTATTGCCTAAATGCAGTTTTAAACATAGAAAGTTGAAAAAGACGTTGAGCGGATACGTTCTCTTTCGTTTTCACCCCTTTGGTCTCTTATCTGTAACTATTCATTTACAAGAATTCATGCAAATTTAAGAGAATGCAGGCATTCATTGAAGAATACAACTTGAGTGCAAGCATACGGACCACAGCAATGAGTTAAGATCACCATCGATTGCTGGAATGGAGTCAGCCAATTTCACCACAAATCACAAATAGCTAAACCTCAACAACAACAAAAAAACACTTCAATTCAATGAATCATGTAGCCTATAAGATACACAAAACGAAATGATGATGAAAACTATATTATTGTTTCTCATGTGTATGCTTTGTTTCCTCTCCATCCCTGTGTCTCTTCCTTCTCTGTCTCTCCTCAGGTCATCATGTCTAGGAAGGTGGTCAGGTCCAGTAAGTTCCGCCACGTCTTCGGCCAGGCGCTGAAGGCGGACCAGTGCTATGATGACATCAGGATCTCCCAGATGACCTGGGACAGCAACTTCTGCTCGGTCAACCCCAAGTTTGTGGCCATGATTGTGGATGCCAGCGGTGGAGGAGCTTTCATTGTCCTGCCCCTGAGCAAGGTGCATCCAGATAGCATGTCAGACTCATTAAGCTCAAATTAATTGAAATCTTTATAAAACAAGCCTTGGATGAAGGGCAGTGTTGTATGCAGGCCAATATTAAGATTAAGTTGGATAGTTAGTTATATACCGGTAGTTAGGTTTAGGTCTTGATATTTTCAAGCCGTTACCTGTTTTAAATTATCTTCCGAGGCCTTTGAATTGTGAACTGTAGATATGTTTGTCTAAATAAGGAAGTTGAAGGTTGAGTTTCATATGTACGTGTCACCATCTCTTCTCTTTATGCGCTCTTGCATCTTGTTTTTGCCATATTTGGAGTGCGCTGCTGTCAGCTCTGCACAGGATGTGGTGACAGCTTGCAGAGTGAGTGAGTGAGTGACAAAAACTGTGAGAAAAGGACAGCTGCCACTTAGGCTTGATGTGCCTGCCTTTTCCGTGTGATCAGCTTGATTTAAAATTTGAATATGTACTTTTTACTTCACAAAAATTTATGACTGAAAAATGCTACGTTTTCAAAATGCCTTTCAAAAATTAGCAGAGGATGTTTGCATCTCTTACAGAGAGATGGTGGAAACATTTTCTTGCCTTCCTCTTTTTTTGGGTTGTATAGTTTATTTCATATGCCTTTTATTTTCATCTTCTCTGTCCATCATCTCTGGTCCTCTGTTTCTATATGTTGCTCTGTCTGCGCTCCTGGGTCTTATACTAGAGAATGAATGGGAGTTCTGTCATATTCAATCTGCTGTGCATCTTACACTCTGTGCTTTGCTCAATGCCAGCCATTGTTTCCCAATGAACACGAGAATTCGAGTCGGGCCCTTTTATTTCATTTGGGTGGCTTGAGGAAGTTTTGAAAGCTGCATTTTGAGACTGATAACACGATCATCTGGTTTTGCACAAACTTGTGGAGTTTACACATGTCAGTAAGGGGGTGCATGATACTATAGAAATACTGACATACATTTTTTTAAGTACACTTTTAGCTCAAGTTGTCATGCTGATAATATAATTTGTATTCTTGTATTAAATTAGATCTCAAACATTTGGACCCCATTGTACCAGAAGTAAGACTCTTTTGTAAAAGATTAATCTGTTTGAACTTAAGAACTTAATTCAGTCCCCAGTCACTTGATCTGACAATGATTAAATTATCTTGACTAGTTTTATTTTTATATTAATTATATAATTCTATATTATTTATTCTTATTTTGAATTAGCGTTAATTTTATATTTTCAGTATTTTAATTCAAGTTTTAGTCAACAAAAACAAGTTTTTTTTTTGTTTTTATTCGTTTTTAATATTTGTATTTAGTTTTAATTTATTCGTTACATTTATTTAAAATTTATCTCAAAATGTAAAAAAAATCGTTATTTCACTGTTAGTAATTTGAGTTATTTTCAGTTAGTTGCGAAGGCAACATTACTAATTTTTATTGAGCTGTATTTCAAATTAACAGTGGTTTTTAATGGTTTTAGTTTAAGTTAAGAACAACAATGCTTTAGTCCCGTCATAAATCACTGTAGTATTTCTTAACTTATTGCAGCCCCTAACTTATTGCAATAATAATTTATAGATTGCACACAACACTCACATTTAACAATATGACTTTGGCAGAGTGAAAGTGCTCTCCATGTGCATGATGGGAACTCCTGCACAGTGCTGTCCTCTCTAAACGGGTTAGTAGTTATTAGGCATAATTGAAGGCATAGCTGTAAAATTGAGATCAGCTGACACAGCCCCCCTCGTCTGTCTGAGATCTCTCATGCTCTTTCTGCTCTGTTTGTCAGAGCAATAGAGGTTTTGAGTTGATATTCTATGTTTAGTCATTTGGGGGTCTTGTTAATGGGTTTATTTGTGTATGTTTATGTTTTCCACTCCATACCAATGTTTTCCTTAATAGCTCATTTTTTAGCCCCTTTGATTTGTGTTTTAGACGGGTCGCATTGACATGTCCCTGCCCACTGTCTGTGGTCACACTGGACCCGTATTGGACATCGAATTCTGCCCACATAATGACAACATCATTGCCAGTGGCTCTGAAGACTGTAGTGTCATGGTGAGTGCCTTTGGCCTAATGGTTTGATCAAATTACATTTATGCACCAAAACAGTTGAACAGTAGTCATACTAAAGTGAAAATGCTAGTATAATTCACAGTTCTCTGCCCAGTGCCATCCACATGATCATAAACAAAATAAATGTAATCAATAATCAATAATAAATTAATTACTTAAATGATCAAATTATGTGTACAAAACAAGTCATACTAGGCTTGCTAGTGTGCTGCTGGTATGGAAATTTATGCCGGTTTAAAGGGGGAAACTTATTAATGGACTTTACTTATCCACAACAGTTCATATATCCCATAACGAATAGAATATGCTTAAATAACGCTCATGTGGACACTCTCATATCTACAGATACTTTTCATACATGAGAAACATGTTTAATGTTTTAACTGTGTGAGTTAATAATTTAACTTTCTTTATTGTTAAATTGCATTAAAATGTTTAGTTAAAATAAATAAATAATATATATGAATAAATATATTATTATTATTAAATAATAATAAACAATAAATATTATTAAATTGCAATATAATTTTTAATTGTAAGTTGTGTAGTTCTCTAGAGTTTTAAAATGAAAACAACGGAAATAGCACACTCAAAAATAGACTAAATGTTTTATGTTTACTTGCATGGCATGCTATGTGACATCAGAGAACCGTGAGCATGCAAATTTATTTTTTATTTATTGAAATGTAATTTATTTATTCTCAGGGGGTACTTCAAGTGAACGTTTTACTTCTAAGGGGTTCGGCTAACAAAAATGTTTGGGGACCCCTGTGAGCCCCTTGAGAACCCCAATTGCACAGCAAAAATGACCCCTTAGCACCACCTAGCATACAACAAGCGGTAATACTGGTATATTACCGTTTGAACACAGCTACCGTACTGCTGTGAAAAATATAATACTGCGGCAAGTCTAGCTCATACTACTTATTATAACATAAGGTCAATGTTGTCATGTAATAGATCTGGGAGATTCCAGATGGAGGTCTCATATCACCACTGAAGGACCCAGCTGTGAAGCTGGACGGTCACTCTAAACGCGTGGGCATCCTCAGCTGGCACCCCACTGCCCACAATGTGCTAATGAGTGCAGGTAAACCAACATAAGACACCCACTCAATAGCCAAAAGTGCAGGCTAGAACTACACCTATATATGTATGCACTCAGTTGTGCGACATAGAGGCAGTTGATGGCGCCATCTGCTGATTCTTCACGCACACATCTTCTTAACACACATCTTCGGGTTATCATAAATTTGACATGATTCTGTTTTCCTTTCTCCCCCTCTGTCTACATATATACTTTATTTACCTTGTCCCTCTCTTTCTCTCGTTTTCTTCTTGAAGGCTGTGATAACGTGGTCATCCTGTGGAACGTGGTTCATGGAGAGGCAGTGGTGCGCATTGACTCAGTGCACACTGATCTGATCTACAGCGCCTGCTGGAACAGAAACGGCTCTCAGATCCTCACTTCCTGCAAGGACAAGAAATTACGCGTGTTAGACCCCCGCAAGGGCTCCGTCATCTGTGTACGTGTATGCCTTCACTGGAAAGAAATTATAAAATAGTGTGAATAATGCTAAAAAAAAGAATGCATGGGGTATAAATAATTCATATGGTTACATTGTTTACCGTTCGCCACATTGATTTTGTTGTCGCATCCAGAAAGTTTTTGTCTTGTGGTGTCAGGATGCACTTGTTGCTGTACTTAAAAGATCCGTTGTTTAAGATGGTTGGGTTTCATGTAGTCTTGAGGCAATTTTAAGGCATTTTAGTGTGTGTGTGTTTTTTTTTTAATGATCATGTGAGTATTCAGAAAACTCTAGATGGAGCGCATAATACTGAATCATTTAAAGCCATTGTAAATAACAGAAAATCCTTTAAGTTGATATTAATTTAACGTTTTCTTAAAATGCAGACACCATAACAAAATTTCGCAGACAAAAACAAATGCGGTGAATCCTCGTGACCAACTTGAACCTGCTGCGAAATCTGCGCAAAATTCCCAATTATATTGATTTCTTTTTAAACAGCTGGATTTTGCTGGTGAAAATGAACTAAAAACAGTAAATGTGGCCACATTTCTGTCTTTGAACATTTTAAGTTCAGTGAAAGCATTTAATTAAAATTGTGAACATTTCTCTTTCTTATACGTTCCTTTCTGCTAGCTCATTTACTGTCATGTGATTTGGCGCTGCTCATATGACTTCTTTCTGTGTACATGTTTGTTTCAGGAGAAGGACAAGCCTCATGAAGGCTCCAGGCCAGTCAGAGCTGTGTTTGTGTCTGATGGGAAGATCCTGACCACCGGTTTCAGCCGCATGAGTGAGAGACAGGTGGCGCTGTGGGATCCTGTGAGTACATCTTGTGCTTCAGAAGCTCTCTCTTTTTTTTATAGTAGTCAACATTTGTAGTGGATCAGAAAAGTTCATCCAAGTTGCCCTAAGACAAGAACGCATTTTGGTTTTAGGACAATTTTGATGAAAGTTTTTGATCCACTTCGAATGTTGACTACTGTAGTTTCACAAGCAAGTGACTCACAAAAGTGTGTTTGTGGTTGCAGAAAAACTTTGGTGAGCCTTTGACCCTGCAGGAGCTGGACACCAGCAGTGGGGTGCTGTTACCTTTCTTTGACCCTGACACTGGTATAGTCTACCTTTGTGGCAAGGTAAGGAACTAAGAAAGACATTCAAGTTTTGAGCCAAGTTTAGATTTTATGGCCATGAAGAGTTGTTTGTTCATGAAGTTGGATGTTTTAGCCAGTGTATATGGTTTGACAGGGTGACAGCAGCATCAGATACTTTGAGGTGACAGACGAGGCCCCATACGTTCACTATCTCTCCATGTACAGCAGTAAAGAGAGTCAGAAGGGCATGGGCTACATGCCCAAGAGAGGCCTGGAAGTCAACAAGTGTGAGATTGCAAGGTAAACACATCCAGCCTTTCAGCCAGGCCTATAGTGTACTTGCTTTCTCCCACAAACATACAAAAAGGTCAGTATTTTAAATTCTGCATTATTTCATATTTCTTTTAGGTTCTATAAACTCCACGAGAGAAAGTGTGAACCTATTGTTATGACTGTGCCTCGTAAGGTAAGTTTGTCAAAGTCAACGATCAGCTTAAATGTTGTCAAAGGTTTGTGGTCAGTTTGAGTTTTTTGTTTGAAAGAAACTTAACAGGTTTATAAAACATTAAATTGGTCAAACGTGACAGTAAAGATATTTATAATGTTACAAAAGATTTCTATTTCAGATAAATGCTGTTCACGTCAACTATTTATCAAATAATCCTTAAAATTATCAGTTTCCTCAAAAATATTAAGCTGCGAAATTGTTTTCAGGATCGATAATACTAAGAAATGTTATTTTTGAGCAGCAAATCAACATATTAGAATGATTTCTGAAGGATCATGTGACTAAAGACTGGAGTAATGATGCTGAAAATTCAGCTTTGCCATCACAGGAATAAATTGCATTTTAAAATATGTTAAAATTGGAAAATAGTTATTTTCAAACTGGAACAATATTTAACAATGTTACTGTTTTACTGTACTCACTTCTTTCAAAAACATAAAAAAACTGTACCGCCCCCAAGTATTGGAAAATAGTTATTTTCAAACTGGAACAATATTTAACAATGTTACTGTTTTACTGTACTCCTTTCAAAAACATAAAAAAATTGTACCGCCCCCAAGTTTTTTGAATGGTAGTTTATTAATGCCACTTTGTTTATTAAGTGCTGCTTATTTGTTCCACTGTCTTAATCCAGCATTATCATTTCTTTGCTTTAGTCTGACTTGTTTCAAGAAGACCTTTACCCCGACACGATTGGTCCAGAGCCATCAGTGGAGGCAGATGATTGGTTTTCTGGTAAAAATGGGGAACCAATTCTGATCTCCTTGAAAGACGGTTTTGTGGCTACCACCAAAAACAAAGAGTTCAAAGTCATCAAGAGCTTGATGGCCACCACATCATCTTCCTTAAGCAACCGACAGTCTGACAGCGCGGTAAGAGAACACAGGAATCCTCTGCCTGTTTATTGTGTTTTAATGAACCTTTCTGTCACAAATAAACTCATTCTGCCTTTCTTTCTGTTTCATATACAGGACGTGCAGACCTTGCAGGCCTTGCAGAATGAGGTGAAGGAGCTGAGAGAGATGGTTGAGCAGTTGACCCAGCGAGTGAGCGAACTGGAGAGCAAGTAGCTGAAGAGAGACCCCAGTAGAATGAAAAGAAAAATGCAAATGGACATGTACAAGATATGCAAATAATGAAGTCGTAAAAGGTGTACATTGGAAAGAACATTTTGTAGAATTATGTGACATTTTTTCATGGGATACCATTTTACAGTCCATTTCAGACCAAATTTTGCTCTTCAGGGATTTTCTTTTTTTTTTTTTTTTTTAGAATTTTTAATGTGACCAGATTTGTTTGAAGCCCATTTTAATATATGTTTTGTAGGATTTGAAATAAATGCCAGTGTTATTTTAACAAAGATTTACTTATGTGTCAAAAACTCATTGTTCATTCTACACACACGAATGTCTTAAATCAGTCAGTTTTATTGAAAATACAGAGAGGCAACAGAAATGATTATGACCTAACACACACACACAATTGTGTAGCATTTGTACAGATTACAGTAGATTCCCGTATCCTAAAACGTTCTTGAAAAAATATCTGTTCTGTATTGCTCAAAAATAATGAATTCAGTTATTCAGTAGCATTATTGAAAGGATAAGGACTGGCACAGATAAAATGGCCTGAAAGTATTTTAGACACAAGCTCGGCCCATCCCTGAATTTTAATAAACAAGTACATTGTTTATTACCATATGAAACTAATTTAAAAGCTTAAAGACTATTATATCTATGACAGTAGCTCTAAACAAGTAATATTTACATCTTTGCAGATCTTGACCTTTTCTAGTTTATGTTATTCTCATTACCTACCAACTATAAAGACTAACATAGACATATTTCACATACTACAGCTTCAATTTCTGCGACCACTGCTTAGTTTAACCCAATTTATCTACACATAATTCTTGCTTGGTGCAGAGGCGCTGTTGCTGTAGTATTTGGCGGCTCCGCCGGATCCTCCGGAGCGGGGTCTGCTGAAGCAGCACAGCAAGCCTCCGGCCAGCAGGAGCAGGACTCCTCCTCCCCAGCCCACAAAGATACAGGCTCCCAGCTCTCTCTTATGAGATTGGGCTACCAGTGGATTGTTGAAGTCGCGCACGACATTATGAGCGGCCCAGCTGACGGGGATGATCAGCAACAAGCCGGCGAGGATCAGCCCAATGGCGGACACCAGACTCACTTTGGGTTTGACTTCTTCGTTGTCGATGCAGGTGGTGAAGTCGGCGCCGACGCACAGAACGAGCAGGGACAGGACAGTGAGCATGCAGCCGATGATGGTCATGGCACGGGCCGCTTGGAGGTCAGAGCCCAGGATGAGCAGCGAGTCGTATGCTTTACACTGCTGCTGTCCGGTACTCTGAACCACACACTCCATCCACAAGCCTTCTTCCTGAACCTGTGTGGCAAAGGAAAAATATGAAATATACCTTTTTATCCATAGAATTGAATCAGCATCCTTTAAAGAATTTTCTTTCTACCGTGGAACATGAAATGACTGCAGTTTTGGAAATAATATGAATAAATGTGACCCTGGACCACAAAACCAGTCATAAGGGTCAATTTCGAAATTGAGATTTATACATCATCTGAAAGCTGAATAAATGAGCTTTCCATTGATGTATGGTTTGTTATAGGATAACACAATATTTGGTCGAGATACAACTATTTGAAAATCTGGAATCTGAGGGTGCAAAAAAATCAAAATATTGAGAAAATTGCCTTTAAAGTTGTCCAAATGAAGTTCTTAGCAATGCATATTACTAATCAAAAATTAAGTTTTGATATATTTACAGTAGGAAATTTACTAAATATCTTAATGGAACATGATCTTTACTTAATATCCTAATGATTTTTGGCATAAAAGAAAAATCAATAATTTTGATCCATACAATGTATTTTTGGCTATTGCTACAAATATACCCCAGTGACTTAAGACTGGTTTTGTGCTCCAGGGTCACAAATTATGATTAAGTTTTATATCTGTGCACTGCACAAACATACACATTTATTCTTTGAATTGAACTTTTTGAAATTGCAGCAATGGTTTACCTGTGCAGTGATAATGTTCTGACCAATAAAAGCAGAAACCTTCCATCTTGGAACAGCAATGGTCACAACCGCTGCAATGAGACCTAAAATTCCCAGTGCCATACACACGATCTGTACTCCAGACGAACCCATGCTGAAAGAGGAATAAAGGAGATTAAATAATAATAATAATAATACAGTAGAAAAATATTATTGATGCTCTCAGTTTGGAAATAGTGTTAAAACTAAAAGTAAAGCAAACAAAGAAAAAATGCACACTCTGCAAAAGCAGTAGGCTAGTGAAGATAGTGGTTTTGAATCCTTCCTGTTTGCGTCATGGTATATTTTGTAAGACATATTCTAAACTAGTTCTTATGCATTTGCACATAAACTCAATGGCTCCTCCCTATAGACAGGTCCATACAGGAATTTATATCTCAGGGATGCAGCGGGAAAAAAAACAACATCTCTAAGAAACCCCACATCATGAAGCAAGCCTCAAGTCTCAACAGGTCCTAAAATCTGCTTTTAGCTACATTTGTTACGTAACTGCCACTCCCTGAGAGGGGTCTCAGGTACCGCGTGTTCTATTCTATTCTATTCTATTCTATTCTATTCTATTCTTTAATAATAAACACTGAGTACCTTTTCAGTGAACTGCTCGTTTTTTGTACACTCGCCCCCGAATGCCTGTGGCTTTCTCACTGAACTTCTCTTGTATCTCCTCAGGGTTTGCTCGTGGCTGATTCATAAAACTACTGTTAGAATGTGTGGACTGCACGTAAGACCCTGTAGTCCACTATAGTGCACTGCATTGTCTTCCTACTCAGCACTAACAAAGCGCAATGGATCGGTGAGGAGCTAGAGAAGGTGACCAGGTGGTGCGTGGGCACCAGCAAAATGACTAACGGTAATTGTGGCTGTTTTTAGTTGACGGTGAATCATTCAGCAGCTCTCTGAGCGATTAACATGCTGTCCGGCTCCTCCAAAATTGTATTCTTTCCGTCTATGCGATGATAATTCTGCTCATGAATGAGTGAGGAATTTAGATTTTTTTTTTGTCTGCATGCTGTCCAGGATTCAGGCCAGTAATAATCTAACATAACAATGAACAAACAGATCCATTGTGAATCCCAACACTTTACAATATGACGTGCTTCAAGAAATGTTGTAATATGTAATGAATTATATGTTTTGTTACATACAAAGGCAACATGATAAATATTAACAATGTCATACACCTAAGAAATAATAGAGTTAATGTCCTTCTAAACATTGATATCTGCTAGGTCTTCCTCAAAATAGTTGAAGTCTGAAAACAAAAAGGCACCACCCTGTAACCTCATGTAAGCTGATTTATTGCTTTACGTTTTTCTACTTATTTATTTTTTCATTTCACATAAAATATATTTTGAATTTGATTTATTTGATTTTTTTAAAAACTAATCATTTAACATTTTCAGATCTTTGTTTAATATAACCTCGCTGTTTGTTTTAATAGACAATTTTTCGCAAAGAGTAAAAAGTTTGAACTTTACCTTTTATTGTAGCTCTTTGAAGACGATTCTCTGCAAGTTTCCTCTTGTTTTTGGATGAAGTCTTTTAAGTTAGTCTCCCACCTTACCAAAATGTTACCTCTAATGAAGGTGGTGTGATGTGAGGATGCATTTGTAGAGGAATGCAATGGGAGGGGTAAAAATGAGACAGAGGCAGGTTGGTAAAGAGGAAAAGGCCAGACTGGACTTGTTCTTTTTCTCCCTGCTGCTTTCTTTACCCCTTTTTATTTCACCTTCTTAAACTTTTTAGATAGAGAAGGTCTGTCTTTGATATTTTTTCTTTGTTTAAAAATGTCATAAAGAATTAACTCCGGTGATAAACTAGTTTTGAAATACTTTTTATTATTTTGATATGTTAAAAATAAATGGTATTCATTTATGTACACTGATATTATCATCACATTCACATACAGTACATCACGTTACCATGCTACTCAATGGAAATATTAACTCTTGGAGGTCGGACATCATGATACTATGAATCACAAAGCTTCTGAAACTTCTGTCATAATCATAGTGACATCTCAAAAACAAACTCATACTCTCCTCATAAGCTCTTCCCAGTCACCGTTGAAACCACACATGATGAATAGATACTCTCACAAGTTAGAGTGGGTGGGGTTTCAATTGTGAAACATCGGGAATGGGAGACACAATAATAACAGCTGTGTGATGCAAGGATTGATTCATTTAAAAACTATGTATAAGAGATTGGACAAAATAGATAGTGAAAAAATATACTAGATGTATATGAGATACATTTATTTCATGCTAAGTATACTACAAATGCATTTACATACTTATGTACTTAATAAAAATCCCCTGCAGTTGTACTTTTGGTAAACTAAACTGGTATAATTAAAGTCTGCTAAATTGGAACAACTAATTTTGTGCTTAATGCACTTTAATTGTGTGGAAGTAGTGCTGAAGTCCAACTAAAGATTTACTGAAGTATATTTAATTGTGCTAAAGTGGAACTATTGCAAGTATACTTAAGGTACTTTTTAATTATCTTGCATTTAAATACCGATATTATACAGAGATCATATAAACCTTATTAAGAATGATATTAAAACACATTAGGCATAATATTAAGAAATGTGTATTGTGCAATAAAGAAATAATCCAAATAAGTGTTATTATAATTTCATATCAGTAAGTCTTAAGTGATATGACATAATGTCAATAAATGGATTTGAAGTATACTTATATGAAATAAGTGTATTTTGAATAAATTATGGCATAGTTTTTTTTGTTTTTTTACTAGGGGTTTTGAGAAACTAAAATAGAGCCAGAAGAATCAAGGGTATCATTCAGAAAGATCATGAGATGACTGGTCTCTCTCTTGTTAGTTTTTTTTGTGAACTTAAAAATATTTCTGATGAGGCACTGATAAATAATACACTAGGCTATATGTGCACTTCTGATGCTGGACAAGAAAACATAATGAAGAAAAATCCAATGACAACAATTTCAGTTTTCCAGTTATTTGTCTTTTATTTTGTCAGTGCGACTTTTTGGGAAAACAAACAAAAATAAAAATCTGACCAAAGAACAACTAACCATTTAAAAGATAAAAAAAGCCATATGCAAACTTCATGACAGAGTTTTAGTTATGCCCGGCAATGTACTAATTGATAAAATATAAAGTAAAAAAAAAAAAACTATAAATAAATCTAAACATGTATTTTTAACCTCTTTGCAGGTCAAAGTAAGTTAGGTTTTATGGTTTTGATAACTAGGCTATGACTTGTCCAGAAGATACCAAAAGATAGCAACAAAAAAAAAAAAAAGTTAGAATCCACTCAGCGCAGTGCTGAAATTGCATGCTCACGAATCCTCTCATTTTAACACACGAAGTGTAGACACTGTGAAAGATTCATTGTGCATATATTTAATGTATAATAGAGCTTTATGAGATCGCGATTAACTGAGATGTCAGCTTTTAGTGATGATAAAGGAAGCGCTGCTTGCATTCTGCCATGCCAAACCATGCACGCAGCAGCACATGCTTGCTTCTCTGTTAAAAATAACAGTGGTTTGTGATTGTGAATGTTGATGCTTAGCCTAAATAACAAATATTTTATCGGGAGCATTTATACTGGTATGTTGTGGAGCTTGGGAGATGTTACAGAACCATTTCATGTAAATTTCTTCGATGTAGCCTACTGAAAAAAATCTGTATTTTACTTTTATGCGGGCGGGAGCGGGACAAAACATGAATGTCGCGGGCGGGAGCGGGACCAGATAAGATATATTTCTGCGGGAGCGGGACTGAAAAATCCGTCCGCGCAGGTCTCTACTTCAAAGCTTTATCACCCAAATGAAACTTAGACTGAAACTGACCAGTCATACTTTGTTTAACTAATATCGCGCATATGTGTGTTTGTTAATGGCAGTGTTACTTGCAAATGGGAAACTCTCAAGAAAAGGAGGTGCGGTGTTCCGTAACGTCTATAGAGGGCGCTGGTGTGTTAGAAAATGATCCTGTAGGTAGGGGAAATATGAACAAACCTGTCATCAAACAGTTAATGTTAATGACAACGTGAGCGCCTCGATATAATAATGTGGCCTTGAGCTATTATTTATCATAATGCTATAGTTCCTAAATCTAAAGTACATTATAAGCGGCAGCAATCTCATAGTATGTGAACATCCCTCTCCTTTTTTCACCTCATTGACGTCATGGCTTGGAAAGGAGATGTGTGTGAACACTAGCCAATGAGCGACCACACCCTCAGTTCAAATGTGAGATGTAAGCCAATCATCTCCCTGCATTTACAAGCGGAGGCGGGTCCTATCAACCTCCGTTGATTTCGCTCTTCACCAACACGGTCTTTTTTAAAGTTCCGTAGACGATGAGAGAAACGGGGTTGTGAGGTTACGGAAAATAGGGACAGTTTGAATGTCTTTAATGCTCGTGGGGCATAAAGGGAATCAAAATAAGAGACGAAGGGGTATATCTGGGCGTTTTTGTATCATATTAACCGTTTCCTGGTGTTTAAATACGGGTGGGCAATAGCTAGCGCCATCAGGCTAACGGCGTTAGCAGCTAGCGATCAACCAAACGACAAAGGAAATATAGCCAGTAAATCCACATTTCCATAACGATATCTTTTATACGCTTTGCTTATTCGGATTGGGACCTTCTTTTTTGACCAGTCACCAAGATAGCAGAAAACGGCAGACTCGACCTGTTTGAATAAACCCGACAAAAATCCACTAAAATGGCGGAGCCGGACAAATTAAACATTGACTCCATAATACAGCGTCTCCTGGAAGGTGAGAACTTCTCTGCACATCTTTTAGCTATTAACTGTTGTTCTGGAATGAAATACGTAAAACCAACAAATACTTGTGTATATGTATGTGTTTGTATTGCATATGTGTCATATTATAGAATAATTGTAAGCATATTTGTGTCCTGATAAAAGCCGGGGGAAGTGGAGCGAATTAGCAGTTGCTAGCCAACCAGTCTACACTAATTTACTAAAACTCTGCCTGGGAGTTTTATAGCCAGAATCTCATAGCTATCATTACAAAAACCGATATAGCTGACACTCGCATGCTCTCTTTTTTCTTATTCTCATTTTAAGGTCATGAGCCGATGTGAGCGGAAATTTGGCCAGTATTTCATTCAATGACTACTGGTGTGCTTCAAGGGATTTACATTTCTGTCTCTGTTTAGTTCACATCTTCTGTTTGGTTACCTTCCATTTTAGCAGGGGAAGTCCTGTGCCTAATTAAAATCGGCAGCAATAGGATTACTCTTAACTAATGAGGATGTAGTTAGTGGAGGTGCAGTACCAAGTGATCTTCACAATAGAGGCCCTCAAAACATGGCATAAACCGTGGAAGACGTGATTATTTTCAATGTTGCTGAGGATTTAAACATTTAAATTTTCTGTGCATAAAATAAAAATTTAGTGATTTGCAGTTACTCTGCTTTAGCTTTGGTTGCTTTAGCCCTTAGATATGTTTTCCTGAGAGTTCTGCTTGTTGTATGGTAGATTATGATTACTGGGTTTGGTTTTATTGCCTGTTTAGGGACTTAATTGCATAGTCCTGTAAACATGGTCGATCCAGGCTAATTTAAAGAGTAATATCATATTAGATGGTGCCACAGAGTTTCATCGTTTTGGAAGCCCTTTCATCACTCTTAATGTTCAAGACGAGACATTTTTCTGTAATATGATTTACAATTCGAAGTTGATTTCTACTAAGTGGAAGTATACTACTTGCAGATACTAAATGTGAAATATACTGAACAGTTGTATTATAAACGCTTAAGGTTTGGAAAAAGTAAGTATGTAGCCTCATAAGACATTAGAAACTGTTTTTTTTTGGCCGCATATTGTCCCTTTAGCTGCACTTGAAATGTTTTTCGTTTTTAATGCTTACTGATGCCTACTGAGGGTAAACATTGCGAAGCTTAGCACAGATGGGCTTAATAAACCTAAGCAAGCAGTTTATCAAATATCTGAACCACATCAAGCATGTGTGTTGCATAACATGAATCCTTTAGGCCTTCCAAACTATGTACCATCTTTCCAGCCGTTTCCGTAGCCAAGGAAGTTGTGCGTAAGGTCATAAGCAGGCCCACACGGCATTGTAGTTTCTGCAGAATTTATCATTCTACATTTTTTTTTTACAAATCTCCAGCTTGTGTATTATTATTTTAATAGATATTTTTGGTTCAGGTTAACAGATTTTATCATACTTTAATCCATTTCACAAAATTACATGTATTTACAAATTCTGTGTGGGCCTGATGTGAGGTCTAATGCTGGTGGGTCATTTGAGCTGCTGGACAGAATTTAGACTTTATTTACTTGGCAAGAAACTGAATGTCTTTTTCCCAGTAATTTTCATATGTGAGAAAAGGGAAAGAAACACACACACACACAATTTAAATATAGTCACAAAGACCTACAAACCTTTGGCTTTAGGTCCTGATGGCTGTGTAAACCTATTTTTTATATTGTCCCTTTAGCTGCACTTGAAATGTTTTTCGTTTTTAATGCTTACTGATGCCTACTGAGGGTAAACATTGCGAAGCTTAGCACAGATGGGCTTAATAAACCTAAGCAAGCAGTTTATCAAATATCTGAACCACATCAAGCATGTGTGTTGCATAACATGAATCCTTTAGGCCTTCCAAACTATGTACCATCTTTCCAGCCGTTTCCGTAGCCAAGGAAGTTGTGCGTAAGGTCATAAGCAGGCCCACACGGCATTGTAGTTTCTGCAGAATTTATCATTCTACATTTTTTTTTTACAAATCTCCACCTTGTGTATTATTATTTTAATAGATATTTTTGGTTCAGGTTAACAGATTTTATCATACTTTAATCCATTTCACAAAATTACATGTATTTACAAATTCTGTGTGGGCCTGATGTGAGGTCTAATGCTGGTGGGTCATTTGAGCTGCTGGACAGAATTTAGACTTTATTTACTTGGCAAGAAACTGAATGTCTTTTTCCCAGTAATTTTCATATGTGAGAAAAGGGAAAGAAACACACACACACACAATTTAAATATAGTCACAAAGACCTACAAAGAAAACAGATTTCCACATACACCGGACCTTTTGGCTTTAGGTCCTGATGGCTGTGTAAACCTATTTTTTTCTGCAACTTGCAGTAAAAAAAATAAACAAGCCTAATAATAGTTGTATTTATATCTCCTTATGTAATCCTGCTGTCCTTTTTCCCCTTAGAGCTTGATGCGTCCGTCCAAAGTCCTGATTCTCCTGAGGATCTTATTTTTATTTGATGGCTGCTCTTCAAATCACACAGATATTGTGTATTATGATACACGGATATTATGAAGATATTTTTACTTATTTTGTCTTCGATTTTTAGGGTAGGGAAAAAATGCGTTGCTCTGACCTTGCAGGGATGGTTAGTATTTGTATGCAAGCAGGTTGCACTCAAGACATAAGTGCAGTACGGTGAACGAGTGTTGTCCTATTTACCAAAGTTTTCTTGTGTACATGGGTTACTGTGCCTGTAGGTTGGAAATAATTACAAGAAGTTACATAACTTAATCCTCTCTTTTAATGAACACAGCGGTGCCTCCTCTTACAGGCAGTACCCTTTTTTTTTTATCCGGATCCCAACACTTGTTCTGTGGAATGTTTAAAGATTCCAGCTTTTAAGTCTAGATCCTTTCGGTTCATGCTGTTCTGTACTGCTGCGCTGTTGTGCCTGAAGCCTCATGGCCAACCAACGGAAAATCAATTGTACTGATTACAGGTGGCGTGAAGGGAACATTTGAAACCTTTTTTTTTTTATTTTTAGTTTGTCGTTCTGTTGAGGTGTCACATAAATAAGTT
This sequence comes from Sinocyclocheilus anshuiensis, assembly GCF_001515605.1. NCBI lineage: Eukaryota > Metazoa > Chordata > Actinopteri > Cypriniformes > Cyprinidae > Sinocyclocheilus > Sinocyclocheilus anshuiensis. The sequence goes on along the minus strand of NW_015549597.1, from coordinate 178,866 downwards.
GTTTTCTTCTCCTCAGATTGTCCCTTTATCTCATTGCCTTCATTGGATTTAAGAGTGGAGGGTATCACCTCTGAGAACCTGAAGCATTTGAGGCAAAACGCATGGATGTCCGTGTGATGAGCATGTGCGTGCCAAATCGATGAAGCGCTGGACTTTTGGCATGTCATTTCATGTATTTCCCCATAGCATGACACCGCTAGATGCACACTTGTAGTTAAATTCGATTGATTGCCTTTGTTGTTCTCTGCACTGCTTTCTCTTTGATAAGAAACTTAACACACCTACTAGCTACAGTTTGAGAGGTTTATTTGATTGTTTATCAACCAAGTACACCCCCATTTTTGTGGGCGGTTGAAATGTTCCCTGCATACCTTTTATTTATACTTATTTATGGAATTTAGCACACCTAACTTTGCACCTACTGGTTATCTTATCGTTTGAGTGGTTTATTTGCTTGTTTGTCATCGGTCCACCCCCTCCCTTGTGTTGGGTCTAAGCTCTGTGATGCTTATTGGTCCCCGTGACTAACTTTAGAGCAAGTGCTGTTAGGGCATTAGCCGGCCTTAATCTGGGTTTAAAATGAAGAGCGGCAGGATCCTATTTATACCCACTTTTCACTGACTGAGCCGATGGGCTTCCGGTCACTGTCCAGGCCCTCAGATCACTCATCTGCAGCCTGAGACAAAGGCCTTCTTTCAAGTGACCCCACCTAACTGTTAGACTGGTGTGCGTTTGGTGTGCGTCATCTGATTTGTTTGTTAAAAAGTTCTCTATTAAAACGAAGCTGCGGTATTTAACGTCAGTTATCAGTTACCAAAAATGCGAAGTGGTTGTTCCACAATATGGAAGTCAAATTCGGTTTATTGTCTTTCCTTTACAGGGCAAGGCAGAAAGTGAAATGTAGCTTCCCAGGTGACTTGGCTGCAAACATAGACTGCTCGTGACAAACAATTATCCATTATCATCAGTGTGCACAAACAATAAACCTGAGGCAAGATAAATATAGAGCTTATCTACAAATAAGCAGCACGGTATGGATGTCAAACACACTAGTTAATTCAGCACTACAGTCTTTCTGCAGGATTATAAGTATCAAATAGATTCAGTGCTTGAGTGCCATTACATGCATATTTGCTTGCATGCTGATGTAATAGTTACACTACTGTTAAAAAATTGAGTTTTTTAAAAATGTTTTTGAAAAGGGGGGGGGAAACTCATGCTCTCCAATGCTGTATTTGATGAAATACAGTAAAAACATAAATATTGCAATTTCAATAGATTTTTTTATTTGAATATATCTTAATGTATTTTATTTATTTCAGTGATTGCAAAGCTGAATTTTCAGCATCATTACGCCAGTCTTCAGTGTCACATGGTCCTTCAGAAATCATTCTAATATTCTGATTTATTGCTCAAGAAACATTTCTTGCTTTTAATGCTGAAAACTGTTGTATTGCTTAATTTATATAATTTGTGGAAATCTTAATACAGTTTTCATTTTGAATGAATAGAAAGTTCAAAAGAACAGCATTTATTTGAAATGGGAGGTCTTTTTTGTAACATTATTAATGTCTTTACTCTTTACTATTGCTTTCGGCCAATTTAATGCATCCTTGCTGAATAAAAGTGTGAATTTCTTTCAAATCTAACTGACCCCAAACTTTTGAATGGTAGTGTACATCCATGAATGGGCAAAAGCATAACTTGATAATTTCCTGCCTTGGTGAATAGTGATTGCTGTAATTTAAGTCTCAATATTTATTAATTTTTCACATTTTAATTGGATGTTCATTACTATATTAGTATGTTAAAAATATACCAGTTGTTGCTTGGGTATTGAAAATTGATATTGAGAATTATGAAGTAACACATGACAAACTGATTACATGTATTTTTCACTGTGAAGGATTGTGCTGTAAATGTCTTTAAACAGCTGCGCAAATGTGTATTCAGGGTGGATGAACATTGAGTCAGCCAGCTGCTTCTCTCTGTGGACCTTCATATTAATTGAGACATCTTCTGTGCTGCTGGTTTAAATTGGTAGAGATGGCTGGATGCAAAGAAGCATGTTTTGTTTTCCAGCGTTTGTCCTCACCGTCAAACTCTTTTGGCAGTCGCATTGTTCAGTTTGTTTGAAGTGGGCATTGTGATGTCATAAAATTTTGTTTTTTTTTCAGTGTCTACTATTTGTGTCCTTGGTTGATCTGTGTGAAACCTCGTGCTTTAAACATTTATTTAGAGGTGTAGGCTGGTTGGATCAATTTTGTGAATGTGCACAAATAAGCCATCTCTCAAATCCTTGCATAACTGCCTGATTATGTGAGTCACCGGCATACACTCAGTACTGTAATTCTTGCCTGAAGCCAGCCATGTGAAATGTATATTTAAAACCCAGCAACTGCTTGAATACAACTGCGGGGCTGCCTCTGGGTCTTTTATCTTTCCTTTCCGAACATCCCATACACGTATATGCCACTTCTGATGTATGGCCAGTGTGACCTCGGAGACGTCATTTACAGCCCTGTCCAAAGAGACTGCAATATTTCTTCTCTCCAGATACATCCTGTGCTCTTTCTTTCATCCGCTGCTGCCAGCTAAACTCCCTGAACAGCGTGTCATGCAGCCAGTCTAAAAGGGCATGTTTGAATAAAACCACAGGTCTGCGTTCTGTGAGATGACAGTCTGTTTAGACCCTGCAAGCCTTCTCTGTCACAGTGCAGCAGCAAATCTCTTTGGAGCTCAACTTGTTTTGTTTTTTTTAAGTGGCTGCAAGGATAAGTACAGAATCTGTTGACCTATGTTTGGTTGTTTTGTTTGTCATGAATATTTGATTCTATCTGAAGTTCAGTTGCACATGATCTTCAAAACTGGTCAGAGATTACTCAGAGGAAAGCTCTTTAAACTGTATTGTGGTTGTTAAAAGCCATATGTGCGGAGGTTGTGCTAGTGTGCATTTGACAAATACTAAGGAATGCTTAAACAAACCTGCTAAATTCTGTAAATGGCTTTGCAGAATCAAATAAGGTTGGCGTGCATGCTTGAGCCGAGACACATGATATGGAGTTTAAGTGCACTGATGCCTGTGCGTCACTAGTCTACATCCCATCATTTCAGAGAGCCTCTTGAGTCGAGTTTATCATCCTCTAAATCTTCCTCCTAGCTTTTAAAGCACTTATTGGGTCTAATCTGGCACATTTGCTTTTTTGTTTGGCTAATTTCCTGCTTTTCTCATTTTGTCCCTTCTGTTTGTTTGTGTTTTTCCAGTTAAAGGTTCCAGGCCAGGCAAGAACGTACAGCTGACAGAGAGTGAAATCCGTGGCCTCTGTCTCAAATCTCGGGAAATTTTCCTCAGCCAGCCAATTCTGCTGGAGCTGGAAGCACCGCTCAAGATCTGCGGTGAGTATGTTTGTCCTACAGGCTTCCCACCTTCATAGAAACCTGGAAGAAAAAGGAATTCATGTCCTGATTTGTGGAGTTTCCTGTATTAAACAAAATTGTTCTGTTGTCTCTGCAGGTGACGTTCATGGTCAGTACTATGACCTCCTTCGTCTCTTTGAGTATGGCGGCTTTCCTCCTGAGAGCAACTATTTGTTCCTGGGAGACTATGTGGACAGAGGGAAACAGTCTCTAGAGACCATCTGCCTCCTGTTGGCCTACAAAGTCAAATATCCTGAAAACTTCTTCCTGCTGCGTGGCAACCATGAGTGTGCCTCTATCAACCGTATATATGGCTTCTATGATGAGTGTGAGTAGAATTTGATCTCTTACAACTACATTACCACTAATGACACCTTTCCATATACACATTTCATAGTTTTAAATGCTAATAAGCTGGTTTTTCCAATCTCTTCAGGTAAGCGACGGTATAACATTAAGCTGTGGAAGACTTTCACAGACTGTTTCAACTGTTTACCTGTGGCTGCCATTGTAGACGAGAAGATCTTCTGTTGCCACGGAGGTAAGTGCAGGCAGAGGTCTTTTGTCCCCATGGCCATTTTAATGTTCTGTCATACCTCCTCTGTTGACTTTGCAATTTCCCTGGAGAAGTTAAAATATAGCTCTTCATAGACATATCACTTGGAGACCATAAAGTTTGGTTCATTTGATTGGCACAAACTCAGGGACACACCAGGGGACTTACTAAACGGGGTTTAGCATACACTGCGTTTGAAATGCAGTGTGGTTTTGCAGAAGACATGGGAGCAATCTACTCTGAAAATGAACTGTAATTGATTTTTTTTTTTTTTTTTGGTGACAATCATCACATCCTTAAAATAATTGCTCTGCTTAGCAAATGAAATGCAGTAAATATGGACCACTGTAAACATAAAAGCCCATATGGAGTGCTCGCATAAAGATGCTAAGGTTATTTTTATTACTTCAAGCTGCTTAAATGTGAGGTGTTCACTAGAACTGTTTGTCATGAATGCATATGTGGGGGAAACGACAGACAACCAGCATTTCCTGCAAAGCTTTTCTACCACAGCCGCAGCAGAAGAAATCATATTTTAGTTTTGAATATGCAGTCTGAATTGAATTGAGTTGCCTTTATTGTCTGCACTCAAAAACAATGCAGGAAATGTACTGACACTAGTCTGATTCACCAAAAAAAAAAAAAAAACTTATTTTAATAAATCCCATAAATTGAACATTTGACTTGCTTATTGAACCATAAGAATTCACTTTTAGACATGTATTGCAGCAAGAAATATTAATACGATATTTAATAAAATATTTTTACTAAATTTTTGTAATCTTTTCTTTATTATAATACATTTTAAAACTTAATAGCAAGTTTTTTTTTTAGTTTTTTTTTAGGAACTCTGCAGACAACATCATTACATTTAGTCATTACATTTATCTTTCTCACCAAGTGATGCTGATGAAAGATTGTGTCATTATTACAACTTTTTTTCATCTTGTTAGTAATGACGTTCTGTTTACAGATTTAATGCCATTTTCTTGTGGTGTTTTGCAGCCCACAGCGTCTGGATGCTGCTTGGCAAATAGTTTTTAAGTTGCTCCCTAGAAGTGCACTGTGAAACATAATGAATTGTTTTCCGCTTCAGGCCTCTCTCCAGACCTGCAGTCAATGGAGCAGGTGCGGCGCGTCATGCGGCCCACGGACGTACCGGACCAGGGGCTGCTGTGTGACCTGCTTTGGGCCGACCCAGACAAAGACGTGCTGGGTTGGGGAGAGAATGACCGTGGCGTGTCCTTCACCTTCGGTGCAGACGTGGTGGCCAAATTCCTTCACAAACATGACATGGACCTAATATGCAGGGCACATCAGGTTAGTTTATGGTCTGCGGTGGTAGGAATGTTTCCATAAAGCATTGCAGCGTTAAAAGACTCTACTAAATGTGACGTTATCTTCTTGTGCAGGTGGTGGAGGACGGTTATGAGTTTTTCGCGAAGAGACAGTTAGTCACTCTGTTCTCCGCTCCTAACTACTGTGGCGAGTTTGATAACGCTGGGGCCATGATGAGTGTGGATGAGACACTCATGTGTTCCTTCCAGGTAAGAGAAGAAGAGCTGTCATTTTCCTCCCTCTCTTTTGCCTTTACCTGATTACAAGGCTTTTCAGTTTCTCTGCAAATGCATCAAGTATACTTGCGTGTAATAGGTCTGGCCAGCTTCCTCTAGATTTGCATTAGATCATCTTTTGAAGGTTGTTCTCTACAGTGACTCTGTTCTGTTTCAAAAAGGTAGTGCACTACCAACAGATGCTTTTTACTCTCAGTACAAAGCTAAAAAAGCTTGGCTCCTTAATCATGCTGCCATGTAACATACCTCATTCCAAATGTGCAGTAACATTTCGCAGGCAAAAAAGCTCTGTGTTGTCAATGTTGTAACAAGGTTTTTAATCAATTTAGTTTAGTCATTTCAGGAAAGTCTTTACTTTCTATTTTTAATTCTAAATTATAATTTTATAGACCAACTTGGACCTATTGAGAAATCTGTGTGGGGAAATAATTTGGGTATTTCCCTTGAATACATTTCAAAATAATTGGATTTTGTCTGTGAAAATTAGCCAAACAATGGTTAAAAAAACCTTGCGGTGTAAGAAACCCTATAATATACTGCAGTAAAATCAGTGGGGGGGGATCGCAGGCAAAAAAGCTCTGTGTTGTCAATGTTGTAACAAGGTTTTTAATCAATTTAGTTTAGTCATTTCAGGAAAGTCTTTACTTTCTATTTTTAATTCTAAATTATAATTTTATAGACCAACTTGGACCTATTGAGAAATCTGTGTGGGGAAATAATTTGGGTATTTCCCTTGAATACATTTCAAAATAATTGGATTTTGTCTGTGAAAATTAGCCAAACAATGGTTAAAAAAAACCTTGCGGTGTAAGAAACCCTATAATATACTGCAGTAAAATCAGTGGGGGGGGGAAAGTCCCAGTTTTGTAATTTGTTTTGGTGTAACAACTTAAAGCCTTTATTTATAATGCATTAAAAGTAGATTTAATGCATTAATTATGCCATGTAATGCACCTTATAATGCATTGTACAATCTCACGAATAATTGTAACCACAGTTAATGCATTATAACACTTATCAATTCATTATTTTTAATGCTTTTAAATTTGGTTATAATTATTTGCAACAAGATAATTGTATACCCTTTAATAGCCCTTTATAATGCATTGCACAAAGCTTTGGTAAAGTGTTACCATATTTTTTTTTTGTGTGATTTAAATTAGTTGATTTTTAAATGATCCAATTCTATGAAGTGTTTATGGAGTTTAAAAAAAATACCCAATATTTGTTTGTTTAAACTTATTGGATTTAAGATTTTCAACCGTTTCACATTAGCATATGTTGCTGTCAGTTGTGAGTCAAGTGCCTCATGTTGAGTGTCCTTAGTAGGCAGCTTCCTATGTAGGCAGCTCAGTATTGCTAATGTTAAACTGTATTGAAATCAGTTGTTAGTCAAGTCTCCCGAACTGAGTTGTTGCCTATGTAGAGTGTTTTAAAATGGTCAATTGTGAGGTTCCATGACAGCTAGGATGGTCCCTGTGTAAGTAGCTCAGTTGGTTTTGAAACGGAGCTTCTGCATTGCTCACAGTATGTATTGAAGTGCTCTCTCTCTCTCTCTCTCTCTCTCTCTCTCTCTCTCTGTGGGCAGACATGTCTATATTCAGAAGTGTGTTTGCTGTTGTGCGCCATTGCTTACTCTCGTCCTCTGTCTTTCTCTCAGATCCTTAAGCCAGCCGATAAGAAGCTGTACTACGGTGGAGGAGGTGGAATGGGCTCAGGGCGTCCAGTCACCCCGCCGCGAAATTCAGCCAAGGGTGGAAAAGCCAAGAAATAACACCCGCTGGATGGCCCCTCCACCCCCAACGTCCTCTCTCCCGAAATTCCCTGTTCTGACCCCACTCTTTCTCTACCTCCCTTCTTTCTTTCTGTCTCCAAACGGCTGTAAAGCAAAACATTACCCAGGGTTGAAGTCTTTTTCTCGCTCTCTTTTTTTTGTTTTTTTTCCCTCTCATGTAACTTTACAAATGTGTGTTTATATACGAGACTGCGTGTGTGAGCGTCGGTTATGTTTGTTACGCTCTTTGTGTTTGTTTTTCCACCCATCCTTCCCTCCCCCTCCACCGCTCATTGCCCCCATCTCTCCACCTGTCTCTCTGTCAGGGAGCCTCTGACAAAGCCTCCGTGTAAATGCCCAGCCAGGCTCTGGGGAAGATTGAGACAGACAGAGGGGTCAAAGGGGGGTGGGTCGAGAGGTGCGGGTCAAGCCCCCCTCACTGTATATGTCCCTGCATTGTTTCAAACACAGAACTTGCACATCCTGCATTAGTTAGAGAGCCAGTCTGAGTGAAATGTGGTAAATGTGTATATACACTGTATATGTCCCTGCATTGTTTCAAACACAGAACTTGCACATCTTGCATTAGTTAGAGAGCCAGTCTGAGTGAAATGTGGTAAATGTGTATATACACACACACACACACATGCAGGGAGAATGGATGTGCAGAGAAAGCGTGAGGTAGAGAGAGACTGTCACAGGTGCATAATTTCCATTTAGAGGTCCAGTGATTTAAAACAAACAATCATGTTGGAACTTTTTACTTTTTTGTAGATGGATCACAACAACAAGCTTTGAAATTCTTTGCTTACTATGTGTGCTTTTTTAGTGTCTTTTTTGAAAGACAATTATCAATAAAGAGAACTTTATTTAAACATCCTGTACTATCTATCTTACTGTGTCCAGTTCTCCCAAGTTACGACTCTCTTCCTCAGGTGTTTACTGTTGTCAATCTGTCCTGTTCTCGGCTCTATTTTGACTGAAGAGGACTGAATGTAGTCTTTCAGGGTTGACCAAAGTTGACATTGGCTGAGAATGACTGAGATTGTGCACCTAATCATTTTCTGTTTGTCTCCAACTTGCTTGCTGCCTCATTCTCTCTGTCCTTCCTCTCAACTCTCTCCTCCCATCTCCTCCCGTTTGCCTTCCAGTTATGCTTTTTTCCATTAACCTTTTTAATTACTTAAACATAATTACTCTTATCTGTCCTATTGGTCTGTCGTCCTTCTCTTTTCACCCTTTACTAGTTAGCATTATCTGGGTTTTTAGCACTGGGTGTCGCACCCAGCTGCTGGATCTTGCTTTGCTCTTGCTAAGTTCAACTTGTCTCTTTCTTCTAGAGATCTGTTGTCCTTTTCATTCCCCTCCCTCCATTTCAAACTGTGTGTTTTGAATTGCCTGGCAGGATTTAAAGTTTGATCCATTTAAATCTCAGAGGAGTTGCTACTGTAATTAGGATTTAAGAGTTCTTCTGCTTGCCACACCAACTTGAATCACTGGTTCCAGCAGATGGTGCATTTCACACAACTCTAATTCACTAGTACTTTAATGCGTTTGTAAGAGATACGAATACTGCAAAGCAATACACTAGTGTCCTCTGCTGGCTCGAAGACACACTGAGTTCCTGTAGTGCCCTGCTTTATGTGTCCTGAGATTAATAGTTTTGTAATTTAAAGCAGAGTAGCGACATCCAAAATGGTTTAAATCAAGCAGCTCATCCTTTAATTTTTGTAGCTTAAATGTATTTAAAAATTTTTGAAAAAGATAATATTTATTACTCTATATGGTGAACTAGTTTTTGAGGAGGGAAAAAGTTAACTCTGCTTTTAGATGCTCAGAACGACATCCCATAATTGAGGTCTTCAGGTCAAGGTGTGTCTGTCTTTGTTGACATAACATTTGTGGTCAGTATAGGAGACTAGCACTGAAAAATCTAAGTAATAAGTGTAGTGATTGCCTTCCTACACACTTGTATTGCTTTCTTGCATCAGAACTACTTGTCATATACAGAACATAACGGTGGCAACAAAACATGAGAAATCTATGCCATTGCTCATCTGGCATCTGATCGTCGGTCTCAAAGTCTATCATAAATGCCATAATATAATCATATCACTCTTTTCTGATAGATCTTGTATA
>NW_015549597.1:159089-166830 GCF_001515605.1 Sinocyclocheilus anshuiensis | reverse complement strand
AAAGTCCCAGTTTTGTAATTTGTTTTGGTGTAACAACTTAAAGCCTTTATTTATAATGCATTAAAAGTAGATTTAATGCATTAATTATGCCATGTAATGCACCTTATAATGCATTGTACAATCTCACGAATAATTGTAACCACAGTTAATGCATTATAACACTTATCAATTCATTATTTTTAATGCTTTTAAATTTGGTTATAATTATTTGCAACAAGATAATTGTATACCCTTTAATAGCCCTTTATAATGCATTGCACAAAGCTTTGGTAAAGTGTTACCATATTTTTTTTTTGTGTGATTTAAATTAGTTGATTTTTAAATGATCCAATTCTATGAAGTGTTTATGGAGTTTAAAAAAAATACCCAATATTTGTTTGTTTAAACTTATTGGATTTAAGATTTTCAACCGTTTCACATTAGCATATGTTGCTGTCAGTTGTGAGTCAAGTGCCTCATGTTGAGTGTCCTTAGTAGGCAGCTTCCTATGTAGGCAGCTCAGTATTGCTAATGTTAAACTGTATTGAAATCAGTTGTTAGTCAAGTCTCCCGAACTGAGTTGTTGCCTATGTAGAGTGTTTTAAAATGGTCAATTGTGAGGTTCCATGACAGCTAGGATGGTCCCTGTGTAAGTAGCTCAGTTGGTTTTGAAACGGAGCTTCTGCATTGCTCACAGTATGTATTGAAGTGCTCTCTCTCTCTCTCTCTCTCTCTCTCTCTCTCTCTCTGTGGGCAGACATGTCTATATTCAGAAGTGTGTTTGCTGTTGTGCGCCATTGCTTACTCTCGTCCTCTGTCTTTCTCTCAGATCCTTAAGCCAGCCGATAAGAAGCTGTACTACGGTGGAGGAGGTGGAATGGGCTCAGGGCGTCCAGTCACCCCGCCGCGAAATTCAGCCAAGGGTGGAAAAGCCAAGAAATAACACCCGCTGGATGGCCCCTCCACCCCCAACGTCCTCTCTCCCGAAATTCCCTGTTCTGACCCCACTCTTTCTCTACCTCCCTTCTTTCTTTCTGTCTCCAAACGGCTGTAAAGCAAAACATTACCCAGGGTTGAAGTCTTTTTCTCGCTCTCTTTTTTTTGTTTTTTTTCCCTCTCATGTAACTTTACAAATGTGTGTTTATATACGAGACTGCGTGTGTGAGCGTCGGTTATGTTTGTTACGCTCTTTGTGTTTGTTTTTCCACCCATCCTTCCCTCCCCCTCCACCGCTCATTGCCCCCATCTCTCCACCTGTCTCTCTGTCAGGGAGCCTCTGACAAAGCCTCCGTGTAAATGCCCAGCCAGGCTCTGGGGAAGATTGAGACAGACAGAGGGGTCAAAGGGGGGTGGGTCGAGAGGTGCGGGTCAAGCCCCCCTCACTGTATATGTCCCTGCATTGTTTCAAACACAGAACTTGCACATCCTGCATTAGTTAGAGAGCCAGTCTGAGTGAAATGTGGTAAATGTGTATATACACACACACACACACACATGCAGGGAGAATGGATGTGCAGAGAAAGCGTGAGGTAGAGAGAGACTGTCACAGGTGCATAATTTCCATTTAGAGGTCCAGTGATTTAAAACAAACAATCATGTTGGAACTTTTTACTTTTTTGTAGATGGATCACAACAACAAGCTTTGAAATTCTTTGCTTACTATGTGTGCTTTTTTAGTGTCTTTTTTGAAAGACAATTATCAATAAAGAGAACTTTATTTAAACATCCTGTACTATCTATCTTACTGTGTCCAGTTCTCCCAAGTTACGACTCTCTTCCTCAGGTGTTTACTGTTGTCAATCTGTCCTGTTCTCGGTTTTGTTCTCTATTTTGACTGAAGAGGACTGAATGTAGTCTTTCAGGGTTGACCAAAGTTGACATTGGCTGAGAATGACTGAGATTGTGCACCTAATCATTTTCTGTTTGTCTCCAACTTGCTTGCTGCCTCTTTCTCTGTGCGCTTCCTCTCAACTCAGTCGCCTCCCCTTTGCCTTCCAGTTATGCTTTTCCATTAACCTTTTTAATTACTTAAACATGATTACTCTTATCTGTCCTATTGGTCTGTCTGTTCTTGTTTTTTTTCCCACCACCCTTTACTAGTTAGCATTATCTGGGTTTTTAGTGTTGGGCGTCGCACCCAGCTCCAGATCTTGCTTTGCCAGCTCAACTTGTCCCTTTCCTCTAGAGATCTGTTGTCCTTTTCATTCCCCTCCCTCCATTTCAAACTGTGTGTTTTGAATTGCCTGGCAGGATTTAAAGTTTGATCCATTTAAATCTCAGAGGAGTTGCTACTGTAATTAGGATTTAAGAATTCTTCTGCTTGCCACACAAACGCCAATCACTGGTGCCAGCAGATGGCGCATTTCACAAATCTCTGTTTCACTATTACACTTTAATGTGTTTGTAAGGTATAAGAATACTGCAAAGCAATACACTAGTGTCCTCTGCTGGCTCAAAGACACGCGGAGTTCCTGTAGTGCCCTGCTTTATATGTTCTGAGATGAATATTTTTGTCATTTAAGGCGGAGCAGTGATATCCAAAATGGTTTAAATCAAGCAGCTCATCCTTTAATTTTTGTAGCTTAAATGTATTTAAAAATTTTTGAAAAAGATAATATTTATTACTCTATATGGTGAACTAGTTTTTGAGGAGGGAAAAAGTTAACTCTGCTTTTAGATGCTCAGAACGACATCCCATAATTGAGGTCTTCAGGTCAAGGTGTGTCTGTCTTTGTTGACATAACATTTGTGGTCAGTATAGGAGACTAGCACTGAAAAATCTAAGTAATAAGTGTAGTGATTGCCTTCCTACACACTTGTATTGCTTTCTTGCATCAGAACTACTTGTCATATACAGAACATAACGGTGGCAACAAAACATGAGAAATCTATGCCATTGCTCATCTGGCATCTGATCGTCGGTCTCAAAGTCTATCATAAATGCCATAATATAATCATATCACTCTTTTCTGATAGATCTTGTATATGTTTCGGGGGGGATTTTGAACCGAGTATATGTGCTATTTAAAAAAAAAAAAAAAAAAAAGCAAAAAGTTGATGTATTTCATTTGGTTGATGGCTGTTCTATTATCTCATCTCCTCAGCAAGGCTACATTTGTGCACATCATATTTGCTTTACAGCAACACTGAGATTAAGACTTTATTAGTAGTAGAGTTGTTGTTTATTAATATATAATTGTACTTTTATTTGTTTTACTGACAGATAGCAGGCTATTTAGATTGTGATGTTCTTCCTTCTTTCTCTTATAAAGCAATCAGGGATGTTTTTCCTTAATGCACTGTAGTGTATTATTTCAACTGTATCATAATGAGAAACAAACCAATTGGAGGTTTAAAAAATGGTTTTAAGATTTTATTTTTCCAGTGCAATTTGATTTCCAATGATAAATCCTGTTTCTCAGCTACTGGAAACAAAAATAAAACAGTTTATTTGTACTGGTTGTTTCAATGTTCATTCTATATTTTTAATAACTGGGCATCTCAATGTTTTATAAGAAAGATTTTCCAAAATTGAGTAGGGTGTCTTTCAGTAAACGATGTTTGATGCATTGAAGAGATGACATATTTTTTCAGCTGGTACAGTGTAAAGATTATAAATACTAAAATCAACCACAGCTGAAAATTATTAGATAAAACATCACCGACACTGAAGCATCATTTCCAGGCCTGGAAAACCCATGGGAAAGGTTTTGGAAGAGTATTTGACATTTATATAAAGTTTTTATAGTTTATTCATACATTGGCTAAATAATTAGAAATCCTAATTTGGGTATTTAAGATTTTCCATCTTAAATATTTTAATTGAAAACTGGAACTGAAATAACACAAGATTTAAAACACATCCTCACTGCTTCTAAACAATGTTCAACGCAACAAACAGAACAACGATATTTAAATATTACAAACAATAGTCCAAAGAACACAGTGAGAGTAATGCATATTTAAACATCTACTGAGCATAAACAGGAAACCTTAATCCAATTAAACATGCATTCTGCCTAACAAACAGCCTGCTATTATATTGCATAACTCCAGGAGGTCAACAGGACACGGTTAAAGAGATGAGGCGGGGAGCGGGCTTCTTCCTCGGCCGCTGATTAGTAGAAGCGCGAGGTATTTCCTATATCTGCACTCCCATTGGCCAATCTCGACGCCGTGTAACTTAGCCAGCCAATAGGGTGAGAGGAATCACGCCGAGATCCCGGCCACTCATCTCACCAGCCAATAGGAGCGCGACTGAGGATGTCAAGGATTGGTTGAATTCACCTCCAGGACGAGACTTCTACTACATTCGAAAACAAACGCAGTATAGAAAAAAATTATGCTAGTATACCCAAATCACCTCAACGCGAATGTCAGTTTTCCGGTTTAAAATCACATATTCGCAGTAGAAACGCCAAAATCATGGAATACGGGGATATCAGCAGCAGATGGCAGCAGCGCTCGTAGCCAACAGGAAGAGCTAACTTAGCCTGCTAGCTTACAGACGAATTTCACTACGGACAAATCGACCAGAAATTTGAAGGAAAGCCCGTCAGGTAAATGCGCTGCTCTGTTTATTATGCAATATAGATATGCTCGCGACGATTTTGGAAATCATTTTTTAGTCACAGTGAAATATATCATGTTTAAAGATTCAGTTTGGACCGCGATGGCCAGCTTGTGTTGTCCAGTGAGCTAACGTTAACTGGACCTCAGTGGTTTGGGCTGAAGTCCGTTAACGCTCCTCTGACAGTGATGTATGGCCCCTCGCGGCACTGAACATTAATAACCAGCTGTTATGAATTGGCAAAATCAATTATCCTTTGACCTGCAGTCAGGTGTGTTGTTTAATAACGACTAATTGGCGCGATCATAGCTGCTTGACGACAGATGTAGCTGTCTCTGAGAGACCATGCGGCATGTAATATTGACTGTAATCTTATTTTATTAACCCTTTGAGTGTCCTTGTATATTGTATTTATTTATTTATTTATTTTTCGCCGCTGTGATCTCTGGACTAGCACGGAGGTCTCTCTGAGCTGGTGTTTACACGCTTTTTTATTTTCTAGCTCTTTTTTTCACGCTCGCCTACTGTCACTCGAACTCGATTACAACTCAAGTGCTGAAGTGTTTTCTGACTGAATAGCTGCCTTGTAGAGCGACTCTTGACCTGTCAGTGGAGAGAAGGATTATACGTTTATTAATCCCCGAGAGGGGGATATTTGCTTGCAAGGCCGCAGCAATAATCGTAAGGGTTACAGTACACAATACCAAACAGGCACTATGGTGTTTTCTGACTGAATAGCTGCCTTGTAGAGCGACTCTTGACCTGCCAGTGGAGAGAAGGATTATACGTTTATTAATCCCCGAGAGGGGGATATTTGCTTGCAAGGCCGCAGCAATAATCATAAGGGTTACAGTACACAATACCAAACAGGCACTATGCAATGCAATGCAATGCAATGTACAGCAACGTCCCTAAATCGTCTTTAAAGCAACTACAATGAACACCATGTGTTTATTATTGCAAGAAAACAAACAACATTGCATTGAAGTACAATAACAAAGTGAAAGCGAAAGAGAAAGGGGAAAAAAGACAAACCCCAGTCTGTACAAAAAAACAACAACCTTTTTTTGTATTTATTGTTATCAATGAGTTTAAGAGATTTTACAATAAGGGAAATCTCTGCAAGAAACACATCAAATCTAGGCAAAGACATATTTGAGAAATTTGTTTTTGTGAATAAAACATTAACAATGTTACACAAAAATGAACAAGATAAATAGCAAGGTCACTGCCAGAAAAGTAAAAAAAAAAAAAAAAAGTATATCTTTAAACGAAAAGTTTAAATCACGTTTTATAAAAGCAGAGAGGCAATGACTTCAGTTCCCCCAAAGAGGTTTAACCTGTTTGCAGAGGACACATAATACACATACTTCAGAGATATCGAAAGTAGCAGTTTGGGAGTAGATGGGATAGGCGTTATGTAGACTCTTAAAATGAACCTCTTTGTTTTTTATTACAGATATTTTTCTGGCAGTAACCATGCTCTCTTCCAGTGAATACTGTAAAAAAAAATATTCCAGAAAAATCTAGGGGATGTGTAAACGTAGTAATGTAACAATTGCTTTATATGTTCACTGTTACATTTTTATTTATCAAGAAGACAAAATCCATCCAATAAATGTTTGGGCATACACTAAATATCTTCTGTCATGAATAGGCTAGATTGATGACACTTTCTCAGCATTGGCTGGCTCAGTGTTTCAAAGTGTCTTCCTGAGGAAATAAATATGGTATGTTTTCTTTTTGTCAGACATTTCTTATTGTCATTCTTCTGCTGTTCACACACTGTAAAAAGTAGTTGTTGACGCAATGCAGTGCATTCAGATTTTTAGGTTCTCTCAACTATTGTCCTAATAATCGTTCTGAGTAACCTTTTGTCAATTTAAATGTAGACATTCACTAATTACAAAAATGCTTCATTCTATATGAGACATATAGCTGAGTTCTTAACATCACAAAACAACAAATAACTAACAATAATGACAAAACAACAGCAATAGTTTAAAAAGAGGCAGAGAAACAATCCTATAACAGTGATTAATTCATGCTGCACTGCTTGCTGGGAACTAGCAACATTTGGGGGTATTTTCTTTGTCTGATATGGGTTTTTATGAAGGTTCAAAGTACTGTGCCACTTTTGCTTTACAGATTATTCCTGACAACTGAAAGAATAAGTGCTTTGGAAAAGTGAAAACTATTCCGTTATTTCAGTATGTGAGGTTATTACTTTAATGTGTACTGTTTGTGATTTAGTGGGTTATGAGTTTAAGTGTTATTGACCACAACAACTGTTATTATTACAGTCTAGTTTATCTCAGTGAAAATAAGAGAACTTCATTGGGGATTCAAAATCTAGAAATGAAGCTTTACAGTGAAAAAACATAAGGTTATGATGTAAAATAAATAGATATTCTGGGTCACTAAAAATGCACATCAAATAATTAGGTTTGTGACACTGATCACGTGGCTTAGTATAGATGGTCAGATGTTCTTGTTTCCATTGAAGCTCAAGATACTCATCTCAAGTCATGCCGGAGAACATTTGTGCTGCTTGACCACTGCTGTCATTAGGGCAAAAATTCACTTTTCACTAATGAATTTGAACAAAATACAAGTATTTTTATTAGTGGGCTCAGACATTTTGGACACCGCATATAGGTTTCTTATGCTGTAAGATGAAGGTTATAGTTTTAGAAATCTATGAGAAGAAATAATATAATTGCTATTGTTCTTCTCCATTATGCTTGCGTAGAAGGACTTGCAGCTGTTTAAATGTGTAACTCACCGGCTTCATTTTGTTCCAGCATGTTGATGGTGGGCAACAATGGAGGGATCTTCTAGAATGAGTGTGAGAGAGCTTTGTGAGACAGATGATCTGGCCACGAGTCTGGTGCTGGATCCCTTACTGGGGTTCAGCACTCATAAGATGAACATAAGGTACTGTGCTACTGCTTTATACATGATCAACAGTTTTTATGCACAGTATTTAAAGAAAAATGTGTGACCGTGGACCACAAAACCCATGATCTTTACTTAATATCCTAATGATTTTTGGCATAAAAAAAACCAATCATTTTCACCCATACACTGTATTTTTGGCTATTGCTATAAATATAGCCCAGCAACTTAAGATTGGTTTTGTGCTCCAGGGTCACATATTTGTTTTGTTATTCTGATAATGATATATATATA
>NW_015549597.1:133158-158975 GCF_001515605.1 Sinocyclocheilus anshuiensis | reverse complement strand
TCCAACTTCAAAATCGTCCTACATCGCTGCAGAAGTACCGACCCAGTGTCTACAAAGTGAACGTGCAAAGAAGGTCAAACGCCCTTTACAAAAAACCGTTAAAACAGCGATGTAGGACGATTTAGAACGATTTTGAAGTTGGAGGAGAAAATGAGATGGGAGTTTTTCGATATACACTAACTGTCATGAACCGGAATGCACAGAGTTCACACAGAATTAGACAAGATGAGCGTTTGAGGTTAAAAAGTATATAAATTGTAATTTATTTTAGAAAATGACCGATCGTTTCGCTAGATAAGACCCTTCTTCCTCGTCTGGGATTGTGTAGAACGCTTTGAAGCTGCACTGAAGCTGTAATTTGGACCTTCCACCCAGTGAACCCCACTGAAGTCCACTATATAGAGAAAAACCCTGGAATGTATTCCTCAAAAACCTTAATTTCTTTTTTCATCTTGGATGACATGGGGGTGAGAAATTTTTATTCAGATGTGAACTAATCCTTTAAAGCAGCACTATGTAACGTTTTCTGTGTTCAAAATTTGTAAAATGTATATAATGAGCGAGTACATCATGAATCCATCTTCCAAACTGCGTTTTTGTCTTATTCCGAATCACTACGGTACACTTATAATAAGTACTTATATTTGGACTATTGTAGCCTGGTCGGGTCGTCACCGCTGCGGAGTAACACATACCTGCGTGAATCGCCATAGACATAAACTTAGAGAAGTAGCTCCGGTTGGAATGTTCTTCCGCGGGATGTGTGCAGTTCTGTTTATTAACCGCTAGAGCGCCAAAAGTTACATAGTGCTGCTTTAACTGAAAACATTTAAATGATCAAAATTAATCTTTTGCAACTATTTGCTTTGTTCAACACCTGTTAGATCAGAGAGGAGAAGCCTTTCTTTCTTTTCTTTCTCTTTTTCTTTCTTTCTTTCTTTCTTTCTTTCTTTCTTTCTTTCTTTCTTTGTTTGTTAACCGCTAGAGCGCCAAAAGTTACATAGTGCTGCTTTAACTGAAAACATTTAAATGATCAAAATGAATCTTTTGCAACTATTTGCTTTGTTCAACACCTGTTAGATCAGAGAGGAGAAGCCTTTCTTTCTTTCTTTTCTTTCTCTTTCTTTTTCTTTCTTTTTCTTTCTTTCTTTTTCTTTCTTTCTTTCTTTCTTTCTCCCTCCCCTTACTCACTCTGTGCTTGTTATTTCTTATTTGTGCATCCTTGTTTCCTTTCTTCACTTCCATTTCTCATGTCTTAGCTCCAACCACTTAGGATGCAAGAAAAGAAAATGAGGATGGAGGAATCAAAGCAAAGCTTATGGGTAAACTACCTCGATGGACATCTCAATTCTCTAATTGCATCGTGAGGTGTAAGGAGGTTTTCAGGGGAGCTATGAGTGAGGATACACAGGTGTATCCTATGCGGAAGTCTTTCTTGTCGAAAAACCTTATGCACATATAAATTCTTCTCCCCCTTCACATCTGTCATAATTTTAATTCATGTTTTACCTTTGCAGTTTAAATAAACCATACATCTTATATTTTTCAACAGGGCGCGTTGCTTTATTAATATTTATTATGAGTGTTTTAGAGAACCAAACTTTAACAACACAAGGGCAGATCCACTGAGCATAGCTGATGAAGCTTTGAAGTGATGCTTGAGTGATCAAGAATATTCCAGTGTACAAATAAGCTTTCCTTTGATTTCTCCGTCCTCATTTTCTCTCCTTGCATCCTGCCCTCACATCCTAAGGGATGGAGCTATGACTCGAAGAAAGGAAACTATAATGGGCAAATAAGAAATGAGAAGCACCTCTTTCTCCCTTCCTTCCTTCCCTCCGTCCTTCCTTTCTCCCTTCCATCCATCCAATTTTATTAAAGACTAGCACAGTGTATCACAATACTTTTATTCAAATAACATAATGTGTATGGCAGTGTCCTTTTGAAACTCATTTAACTTGCTCTTAATTTTCTATAGATGTATCGCTATATGACAGCATTTCTGTTGGACAGTGGAGTGAGCATCGAGCCATGTAACCGCTATTCCTCTGAGACTAATGGAGCTAAAATCACATCCACCCGACACTGGTTAGAATCACTGCTTTTTTTTTTTTTTTTATCATAATTTTTCAGTTGTTCAAGATCAACATTTAAACTATATGTTAATTATTAAATTCTAACACATCATAAACTGGTCTACTTTTTAAATTCTGTTGATGACGGTGTTTAAAGATACGACAATTTTGAATTCTCCAGGCTTGTGGGAGAACGGGTGGAGGTCCTGCAGGGCTGTATAGCTGAGCTGAGCCCTGAGGATAGTGCCGTCCTCAGAGCAGGAGTGAATGACTTCAGTGTCATGTACTCGACGCGCAAGAGATGTGCTCAGCTTTGGCTGGGGCCGGCTGCCTTTATCAATCATGGTGAGAGAGCCCGTATGCATAAATGGATCAGTAATATTCATCTTTTTCAAAATACGGTCTTTGATAACGTACAGGATCTGATTACAATATTTTCTGTTTTGTTTTTATTGCTGGGAGAAGACTGCAGACCCAACTGTAGGGTAAGATACTAAATGATTGCTTTTGCTTAACCAGCAAATCTTTTGAATTGCGTACACTTTACACTACTATATATGTAGTGTATCTTGCAGCTTGAATGTCCATTTATGTACATTAGATTCATTAGACTTCTCTTTAAAGTTTAACTAGGTCTTGCTAGATCTGATAAAAGAGAGTAAGGCGTTTCTTTCATTTGCTTTCAGTTGTCATGTTTGTATTCACTCTATAATATATAAAACTATACCAGTTTTTCTTTAGTACAAATGACTGATTCGATACCTGCACACAGTCGGCTGATGCGTGTGTGCACTGAGATGTGCTTAGGTACACATCTGTGTGTGATGCACCATCTTGGCATCTTGATTGTACACCGACAAGACAAGAATCTGGTATGTCACAGTAGATCTGTGCAAGTGGTGAAATGCAGCCTAATAGACCCGTCACGGTCCGTTATTTCTTTAACAATTATCAAACAGCAGTATTGACAAGACAAAACCATTTACTGCTCATGTGTGGATCACTTTAATAAGCCTTTTAAGAACACTTTGTTTCATGTCATTTGTTTCTTTGTTCCTTATTGAAGTGGCTTGTCTTGAATAATTGAGAAAGCAATGTTTCTCTCATTGAAACACACTTGAAGGCTGTATGGTATTGTTTTTGATGTATTATTTATTTAAATAGTAAGGAGTTTGGTATCAAGTGATTTTAACATTTTGTGACATTTCACTGGTATTGGTATGTATTACTGAACCTTGGTATCATTACAACCCTACCATGATAATAATGCAAGCGAAAGTGTTTACTTGGAAATTGGCGCTTGTTCTTTTAGAAAAACGTGAGACAATGTGCTGTTTTGTTGTAAATCGAAGAGAGAAATAAGTGTACTGATAAAGGGCAATGATACAGAAATTAACGGTTACACTTTACTTGAAGGGGTGTGCATAAGACTGACATGACACCTTCATAATCATGACATGACACATGTCATGAATATGAAGGTTTTTTATGCATGTTTATGACAACTGTCATTAAGTGTCATTTGCTCAGTTATGTAATTTCTAATGCAAAGATGACATTGTTTGAGATGTCTTTGTTATGGGCTATGGTTAGGGGTAAGGGTAGGGGTAGGGTTAGGTCAAATAATGTCATATTTGCATTAAAAATGACATAACTGAGCGAATGACACTTAATGACAGTTGTCATAAACATGCATAAAAAACCTTCATATTCATGACATGTGTCATGTCATGATTATGAAGGTGTCATGTCAGTCTTATGCACACCCCTTCAAGTAAAGTGTTACCAAATGAACATTTCTCCTGTGTTCTCCTGTATCATTTCTTTTCTTTTATCTGTATGCACCACTGATCTATATTATAGATCAGTGCTATGCACATATATTCTACTCGGGTTGTGTTAACTTTAAAACATTGTGCCCTTTACAGGATTTTAAAAAGCACCGAAAGATCATTTCAAACACTGTCCATTACTTTTACAGATAATTTAAACTAGTGCTGTCAAATGATTAAGATCCAAAATAAATGTTTTTGTTTACATAATATATGTATGTGTACTGTGTATATTTATTATGTGTATATATATAAATGCACACACATACAGTATATGTTTTGAAAATATTTACATGTAAATATGTTTATATATTTATATTCTTATATTTTATATTATATATAAATATATTTAATATACAACAACATATTTTTCTTAAATATTTACATGCATGTGTTTGTATTTATACATAATACATATACACAGTATACACGCATATATTATGTAAACAAAAACTTTTATTTTGGATGTGATTAATCGCGATTAATCATTTGACAGCACTAATTTAAACCTAGCTCATATTTTTAATTGTAACTATTTGTATGTGATTTCACTCTCTTTGTGATTACAGTATTATTATTATTATTATTATTATTATTATTATCATTAACTCATTTCCATGTTTTTTTCAAGTTTGGGTTGTTGTTGTCCTAAATGTAAATACATTGACTGACTTATACAAAAAAAAATAAAAAAATACACTACTGTTCAAAGATTTGGGGTCAGTAAGATATTCATTATATATTAAAGAAATTAATACTTTTATTTAGAAAAGATGCATTAAATTGATCAAAGTGACGGTAAAGGCATTTATAATGTTACAAAATATTTCAGTCCTTTTAAACTTTAAAAATCTTACTGACTTCAAACGTTTGAACTGAAGTTTATTAGTGAACGTAAATTTTATTATTTATTTTATTGTATTATTTTATCTGACTTCAGTCCTAACAGGGCATCACCCTTTTTTTAATTACATTTCCTTAATTTGTTTTCACTTGTTTCCCGGCATATGACTAAATAGATTATAGGCAAACAGTGTATACTGAAAAGTAATTTGCTCATACTGTTTCTGTTCCTCCTATTAGTTTGTCCCTGGAGATAAGAATGGAGCTTGTATAAAAGTGGTGCGGCCCATCTCACCGGGGGAGGAGATTACCAGTTACTATGGGGACAGCTTTTTTGGAGAGAATAATGAAATGTGTGAATGTTGCACATGTGAGAGGTGAGAGAATATACGTTAATACTGCTTCAAGGCCAATCTGCTGTGGGTATTATAGTGATGCGGGATCTATAACGCACAATTATCTCAATGGATGCTTGTAATTGGTCTGAACTGTATTAGGGTTTAATGTCAATTAGGTTTCTAATGACATAAATACATTTAAAAGCCTTTTAATCTGCTTTTATCACAACTCTAATGATGCCAATCGATGCAGGAGAGGAGAGGGATCATTTAAGAAGAGAGACCAGTCACCAGATGTGGCTTGCTCTGGGGATCCTTCAGGACAGAAATATGAGTTCAGAGAGACCGACCTAAGGCTTAACAGGAATAGGGGAAATGGCACCCCAAAGCCATTTCTCACTGTATCAAACTCAGGTATGCTTGTTATGCCATTCATATTTAGTTGTTTTCTTATTACTTGTGTCCTGGAAAAAAATGTATATGTTCTGAGTGTAAAATTACAAGGGTTATAATTAAGCATCCCATGCAATTTCCTAATAAAGTGGTAAAAAGCCTGTATTGGCATAATCTCATTATGGCCAACCGCTTAACTCTGGATGTCTATTCTTCTTGTCTCATTCTCTTGTCAGCCTTGCCAATGAGGAATACATATTCCCAACGGACAAAGAGGAACGCCCTTGTTTTGAGCAAGATGAGAAAGACTGATAGGTGGAGGAGGAGGGAGGAGCATTGTAAACAGGTGGAAAAGAGGACACAAAACCTCTTATCATCTTTGCCTCACCTCAAGCTAAAGGAGCTGAGCATCTGCCTCTATCAGCACAGCACAAATTTCCTATTAAGCTGTAAGGACCCCTTGAGCAAAGAAAGGGCCCTGCTATACCTAATTGAGAAAGAGCGACCAAAACCAGAGAGGATCACAAAGAACAGCAAATCTGTCTCTCCACCTCTAAGTAGTGCCAACATAAATGGACCGGAGGAGAGGAAAGATGAGGATGGAGAAATGTTAAATGGAGACCCCGTAATTAGATTTAAACCCTTTACTCTTGGATGTGTTTCCAGTGTACATGAAAGAGACAGCATGAAGGCCAAGGGAGGTAACATTGATGCATCATCTGTCAGAATTGTCCACCAGGGCATTTCCTCAAGGACCAGGAATATCCTTCGTAGTCGTCTGAGCAGTCTCCAGACAAGGAGGCGATCTAAACTCTCCAGATTCAACAAAAGGAGGACCAGACTGATCAAATCCAATTCTAAACTCTCTACAGGGCAAAATGAATGCTCTGACTCGCAGACACGAGATGGGAAGCGGCAAAAAAGAAGCGAGGTTGCGTCCACGGACACTACTAACCCTGTTTTAATCTCTCCAGGTAAACCATGTAATGATAAACATGTACACGTTGATGGAGACGCTGGGACTAACAGTGACAAATCATCACAAACAGAGAGCACGGTGATCAGAGAGACGCAGCAGAGTGTCTTTAGGGATTGCCTCAGGGAAGTGGCTGGTGATGTTAGTGTTTGTGTAGCTTCAGAGACCTCAGGGGATAACAAGCAAAATCACAGGCAGTCTGTCTCTTCTAGCGCTGTTAGCGATACACCCTCCTTGTCTTCACCATCTCTTAATAGTCCTGTCTCTTTTCACTCAGGGTTAAATCGTTACCTCAGAGTCAGTCTGGTCAGGGTGGCTATCCCAGGAAAGCCAGAGGATGAAAGTACAGGTCAGAGGGAGGCAGACAGTAGAAGAGACAAGGTTACAGCACCAGCAGCAGCGTCAGTACAGCAGAACACAAAATTTAATGGGAGCAAAGACGGCAATAGACAAGGTAAGAAAGGGGTGAAGGAGTTGTATTTCACACCAGTAAATATGGAGAGTGCAGATAAGTACTTAAAAGTAACATGTGATTTAGAGACTGGCAAAAAAACAGTCACACAACCTGTTGCAAAAGAACTTGTGGATGCGTACGGTAAGGATAGCCACAGTGAGCATGAAATTGAAGGCAAGCAAGATAATAAAGTTGTAACGGTTGCGTCTGTTGAAGTTACAATTCCCAAAAATTCAGAAGTTGCTGTAAAGGAACGGAAAAGAGCCGATAAGGATGAGAAACAAGCACATGTTGAGCGCATACCTGAGGTGCAGGATAAAGAAAGCACGATCAAGAAGCAGGAAGAAGTAATCGTTGAAGACAATCACTTGAAAAAGAAAGTGGTAACAGCACGTTTTGGTAGCAGGACTGTTGTTGTTAAAGAGGCAAGGGTACTGCTGAAGGATATTAGAAAGAATTTGAGTTGTAAGTTTAGTCAACAAGATAAGGACGCTAATGACCACCAACCTCCGTGTGGTTACAGTGATAAAAGGGAAGCTGATAATATAAAGACACTATCACTTACTGACAATAAAGAGACAAAGGACAAGCATGAAGCACTTAATAACGGGAATGAGAACCCTAATAAAGGACTCACGGCAGCTGATCAAACAAATATACATGGAGATACTCAAGTGAAACAGTCAGAAAACACTTTGATTTCCTCAGAACCTCTATCCATGTGCAAGGTTTCTCTGGATCACAGTCCCCAGAGCAGCATTCCCTTAAAGAAACGAGCATTTCGAGAATCGCTTGATACAGACCCAGAACAGGATGTTAATGTACCTGCAACGCCATGTACTGATGTCAGTAAAGGCAAAGAACCCAATTCGGACAATCTGTTACCTAAGCCAAGCGAAAGCAGCAGTGTGGATACAACATTGTTGAAACATTCAGAATCAAGTTTAACTCTCAAAGCCAATGTTGGGTCCAAAAAGCGTGGCTCATCCAAGTTGATAAAGACTTCGTCTAAACAGTACTGTAAAGCTCTTCAGAGTGCTCATCGTGGACCAGGAAGAAGCAATGTCAGAGTTCCTGAATGCAGAGATGGCACAAGTAATGTACATGTTTGTGAGAGGACAATCAATGACCCTAAGCATGAAACATCTAAAATGACAGAAGCAGTCAATTGTAACATGGGAGAGGAGAACCAAGCGAAAAGTGACAAAGGAGTAGAAGGAAGAAATAAAGGAACAGGGGACTGTGAGATTACAGATAATATTGAGCATGCCATCAGCGATGAGTTGTCTACCTCAAATGTTTCGGATAACACGGAAGATGAGCAGAAGCTTATCCGCAGAATCCGCCTTAAGAGGAAGAGGGGAAAGGAGTGGGCAATGGAGTGTACGGATGAGGCAAAAAGTGTTGCGGACAAGTCAAGCCCACAGCAATGCTTGGCTTTAGTTGACCCTTTTAGGGCCATTTTGGATTCTGTCTCAATTTTAAATGCAGAAATGGAGAGGATTCGGGGTCATGGGGAGGCCGATAACGGCGTAGGTTTGGAGAAAGCCACCAAAGCAGTTCAAGACGTGCTGGAACATTGCAGAAAAGAATGTGCAGCTAAGCCATGTAAAAGACAACAAAAACTATCGGCTGTTTGCATTAACAAGAAGAACGTTAGTACACCAAAAGAAATTGTTCAAGACAGTAGTGATGTTACCGACAAGCAAATACAACAAAAATCATCTGACCCAAAAATTGAGGCAGACATTGATGACATTAAACCGTTACCTCTGATTAGATTGTGCAGGAGAGCTGAAGGCAGGTGGGAGGTGGAGTGGAAAGAAGCTCACAATGAAGATGGGAGCACTGATACTGTGCACGGGGAGCCAGAGGAATTAACATCTGTCTTCTCTACAGCAGCAATAGTGGAACAGATGCCTCTCGGCAATGTTAAAGACGAAAACCCGTCTCAGTGCCAGCAACTAATGGCGGGGCGTAGTTGTACCAAGGGGACAGAGACCTTCAGAGATCCACTGAGTTTTGAGACTTCACCCTTACCATTATCCCTTTCACCTTTGTCACTTTACTCTCCCTGTTATGATGGGCTGGCAGGAGTTAGTAATGTCAGTGGGAGTATTCAAGCAAAAGAGAATGTAAGAGAGCAGGTGTCAGACAATTTCGATAGTCTTAAGCCTGGAGTTAGTAGAAGTGACAATAAAGAAAGCAATGACATTTGCTTGAGTCACAATTTGTTACAGATTAATAAAAGTCTGTCAAAACTCCAGGCTCTGAGCCAGTCACAGGTATGCGAGAAAAGTGTGCCCACTAATACCAGTGTAACCCCCTCTCAGATTCAGTCTCCTCCCATTTCTCCCTTTTCCACCGATTGTGGCTTTAGTAACTATTCTGAAGATGTGCTTGAGTTTCCATGTTTAAATCTCGAAAGCTACGATCAGATGCCTGCACAAAACAACTTGGCAGGCTCTTTAATAGATTACTATCCTGGTGAACCACATAACACCGGGTCCTTCAGCAGCCCCTTTTCCCAAAGTCCCACTGATGCATGGGATCCGGAGACCCCTTACCTAGGATCCCCAAGCCCAGTGAGTAACTTCAGTAGTGATGAGGAGCTAAGTTTCCCGGATATTGTCTTTGCTCAGTCTGACACATCCTCATCTATTGGTGCATCTCAACTCAGTCTCTTCAAAGATAAGCTCTGTAATACAGCCACGAGTTCTGCTCCTCTTCAAGACCCCGAGAAAGATCTGTACTTGTCTGATGGCGAGTTGTCAAAAACTCCCATAGAGCTCCAGGTCCAGGAAGTTTCAGCAACACAGTTTCTCCCCAAAGACTTGACAATGTTTAACAATGCATCTACAAGTGCTAAACAGCCTGGGCACCCAAATTCACGCCTGCATCCTCAGGATAAAAAGTTAAACTTTCTTGATTCCATTGTTAATTTGAAGTCCTCCGAGTCAGGATTTGCAAAAATTGACGTTAAAGACTATGGACCTCTCAACCTGCATAGCTCAAAGGCTAAATACGAATCTGTCTTTCCAAACCAGTCAACACAAAGTCTACATGGTGTTGGACCTCAGAGTAACCTTGTTACACCCTTCCATGCTGATTATCCAGGTGCTTTCAGCTCTGGTAATGCACTTTTTCGTAGCAATGACAAGAAGCTTCCTTTTTTTTCAAACCCCAAGAATGTCTTGAAAAACGAGGAAGGCCAGAATGCTTGTCGAGTTTCTGTGGCTGCAGGCAGCTCAAAATCTCACAACAACCTGGAAAGCATCTATGCTTGTCCAGGTCCATCAAGCTCTCACAGTGGAAAAGAGTCTTCTGCTAGATGTCCTAATGCTGGGTTCTCAAGATTGGCTGAAAATCTGCAGAAAAACCCAAAGAATGTCCCTTCCAAACAGTACCCTGCTAATCCCGGTCCGCAAGGTGATCGCATTCACCCTGTTTACTTTATCAGCTCTAGCAAAACCACATCAAACTTTTTCAAGAACAATGCAGGCCTAAAGTCCCAGATCTCAAGAAATGATAAAGATCCATCTCTGTCCTCCGCGTTTTTATTTCCCTCATCTCAAGGTTCTCAATCTTACAGTACATCACAAAGCAAACTCTCAAAATTGGAAAAACCCCATGCTGTTGTGGCTCCCACTCAAAACACTCAACTTTCTGGAGTGTCTTCTATCCAGCCCAATAAGAATCAGATGTGTTCAAACATTTCTCACTGTGATTCTTCTGATTTCAACTTCAGCTCCTCTCTTTCACCTCCTGCGTCGCAGCACAGCAGTCCTCATCTGGGATACAGAGAATCCTCAATCCATGGGGTCCCTTTGATTAAAACTCAGTCAACTACCTTTGAACACAGTCAAACTCCTCACCAGTCTTATGTAGTGAACTTCACCGGAGATCATTCTCTGACCCTGGGCTACAGTGAGGATGGTGAAAGCTTGAATTATTCTGGTTCAGGACCTGCAAATTACACTTATCATTGTCTTATGGAGCCTTCGGGAACTCAAGGAAGGCTGGTTGTAGAAGCGTGTGGTCCCTCAAACTTCTCACCTCCTCCCTCTGTGAGTATGTTTGCAGGGTCTAAAGTCCACGCAGGCCAAAACAGTAAGGATCAGCAGCATCAGGGGACAGGAACTCACCCATGTAATTCTCTACACTTCTCCACCTCCCACTCGCAAAACACCCCCATAACAGAACGCAAGCCTAAGAGACTTAGGCTTGTGGTGACTGACGGTACAGTGGATCTGGACCTACAATATACTGATTAATAACGACCATTTGTCATTGATATGCTGAGACTTTATTTATTTCAAACAACTTTAATGTAATATGTTCTTTTTGTTTTCATTAAACTTGTATCATGTAAAATGTCCTGTTCTTAGCATCAAAACAGATTTTCTTGAAATATTTAAAGACATATTTTTATTAGCACACTTGCTCAGTTATTTGTATGCTACATGATGAATTTTCTTTAGTACCTTATTATAGAAGAAAATATTTTCATGCTAGTGGTTCTGTTAAAACAGAATATAAAAATAGATATTCTGTTCGTCCTGTAGTACATTAGACGTGCCACATGGTGGGGATGTTGTTCTCCACAATGTGAAAATTCTCTGTTTCCTCCTAGCCTTTTCAGTTCGGAGTTAGCAGTCTAGATTGCAGAACATGTGACCGATCATATGTGAGAAAAAGAAGTGTGGCTGGCAACTTGCACATTTCAGTGGGTTAGCACATGAAGGACCAGATCAGGGAGCGTGTGCTTTTAATTTAGGGTTGTTTGAAAGCCCATTTGTCAAGTTAAATGAGAGTGTGCACCACTGATTGCACAAATATTTGTGAGACATATGACAAACACATACTTTGAGCAGCTCTCAGGTGTCCTGTATTTGGTTTAGGGGATTCCTGCATGTCATTAAAGGACTGCAGCAGCTGCTACATTAAATGCATACAAATCACGGCAATTTCAGCATCTTTACCATCTGTGATGTCATTTATTTGAATAGACTCCCATCTTTTCCACACAAATCACACACACTTTGCAAGCACAAATGAGTTTTGGCATTGGATGCCCTTTTTAACACCAAACATTTATCTATATCAGCTTCATGGGGTTTTGTATCATATTTGGCATTGCTTTGGTACATTGGGCCAATGCATAATTAATTAGTTACCACTTGTATTACTCTAGAGAGATGTTTAGTGCCCTTTGGAGCTGATCCTTGATCAGACTCACTTAACACTTACAGAATATTGTTACGATAATGTACTGTAGTCCTACAGGTCACCAAGACCCAAAAGCTGACATCATCTCCGACCGTATATATTGTGTTGGGGTTTTTTTTTTACTTCCCCAGTACATGTCAGATATGAAATGCGTTTGTTGGTTTCTTCTCAGTTTTAATAGTTGCAGACATGAGAGAGCCCTGGGCTGTCTTACATGTTTATAACGTAGTTTGTGTTAAGCCTTGGTCTATGAAAAGCCAGTGTATTAATTATATTTATTTTAATATGTTCTTAAAGGGATAGTTCACCAAAAAATGAAAATTCTGTCATTAATTACTCACCCTCATGTCGTTTAAAACCCATAAGACCTTCGTTCATCTTCGGAACACAAATTAATATATTTTTGATGGAATCTGAGAGCTGTCTGACCCTGCATAGACAGCAATACAACTGGAATGAGATCTGTAAAATAATCCTTGTGACATCAAGGGTTCAACCGTAATTTTATGAAGCTACGAGAATACTTTTTGTGTGCAAAAGAAAAAAAAAACGACTTTATTCAACAATTCGTCTCCTCCGCGTCACCCTGTAGCGCCATTTTGGAGAATATCGACGTGAACAGCGTATGCTGTTCTGTCAGCTGCGTCACGCCGGATCTGTTTCCTATGTTGTTGTGATTTAATCTGAACGAAAAGAGCGTATCCGTGTGACGCAGCTGACACAGAATAGCGTATGCTGTTTACGTCCAGCAGATATTCTCCAAAATGGCGCTACAGGGTGATGCGGAGGAGACGAATTGTTGAATAAAGTGTTTTTTTTCTTTTCTTTTGCGCACAAAGTATTCTCGTAGCTTCGTAAAATTACGGTTGAACCACTGATGTCACATGGAATATTTTACAGATCTCCTTGCTACGTTTCTGGACTTGGGAACATTTCAGTTGCGTTGCTGTCTATGCAGGGTCAGACAGCTCTCCGATTCCATCACAAATATCTTAATTTGTGTTCCGAAGATGAACAAAGGTCTTACGGGTTTGAAACGACATGAGGGTGAGTAATTAATGACAGAATTTTAATTTTTGGGTGAACTAACCCTTTAACATGGTGCTTCAATATAACTGAATTTTTTGATTGTACTGAACTTAATGTATATTACCGTTTTTTTATATCTACAATTCAGATGTCTTTTTTCCGGTATGTCTTGTATGGCCATCCTGTTTGTTACTTAGGACATTTGAGATCAATTTTAAATTGTAATGTTCAACTGTAAAATTGTAAAAAAAAAAAAAAAATGAAATTAATGCAATTAAAATGAAATGATTTTAAATGAAACTGTTCATGGTATTTTATTTGATCTATCTATCTTAAAATGAATGTTTCTTTTGGAAAGGGTAATTCTCTCATTAATTCTTATTGATTTATTATTATTATATTGATTAGGCCTTGTATGGTTTTATTAGGAGATTAATCTGACTGAAGAGTATATATATTTCCTTTTTCAACTCTGCTGATAAAGCCACTTAAGTTTCATCAGTGTTCTCAAAGAGTGCTACCAGTAGGTATTTCTTCAAGGTTACAGGTCTTTGCAGGTATTTTCTGCAGTGTCTGAATTGGCCTAATTGCTGCAAAGACTACATAAATGACGAGCCATAGGAGAGAGAAGGGAACATTAAAATAATCTGTATATCATCTACTCGCAAACACATACAAATGCATAAGCATTTGACGTGTTCCACCCACAATGCATCTTTATCGTAAGCACGATATCTTTATCTTTTATCAATCACTGCAGCTCATTCAGATTTAACCCGTCACTAAGCCTTTTTTTTTTGTTTCCTCACTTCTTTTCATCTTATTCTGGTTGTTTGCACTGTCTTGCATGCATATTTAAAATGTGCACTTTATTTTTCTGCTTTCCTAATAGCTTACAGCTAATATTTTTGATGTTTTTTCCTGCTCTTCTTTTTGTTTTAGCCATCTTTTCCCAAACTATTTATCTGTCTACATTCCTTGTTTGTTCATTCATTTTTATTCATGCCATGTTTTCACCCAGCTGCCTCTGTTACAGTACTTCTGGTTCTTCCTCATCCCTCAATCCTTCTTTCAACCCTTTGTCCACTTCCTTTTTGTTTCTTATCGCCTGTTCATCCCCTTTCCCCATTCTTGACCCATTTTCTCTTCTCTCAACAGTGAGCAGAGGGTTAACTCTGAAGCCAAGTGGAACAGCTTTTTTCATAAGGAGGACACAGGCAACAAGGCAGTGGATATTGAGGCGGTGAAAGGCTGAACCTTTGAGGCACTGCGGAAAACACTGTAGGACCCAAAAACCTTGCTGTATCACCATGACTTCCTTTGCGCAGATGTAACAATTCATAAACCCAGGCTCCAGTTTACTGCGAAAGCAGGTGACGAAAGACCTCAACATTCAATTCTTGCTGTTGACTCAGATCTGGTGACCCAAGGTTTTGCTTCTTTTGAAGACACTGCCTTGCTCACTGGCAAATGTTACAGGCGGGTTTGTGCCACAAAAGAGATGTACAGTAGCATCCTCCATTTTATCCGGCTTCAGTGTGAGACAGGCGCTAGCCCGCTTGATTCATCTGTGCTTTCTTCTCTTTTTGAATTATTCAGTAATCCTTTCCTACACCCAACCATCCTTTCTCCCTCCCTCCCACCTTCCTGTACACGTAATGTTACTTAACATTTACAGTTTAAAATGGCTAAATTAACCTTTCCATCTGTTCCCTGGTGGTAACTCCAACCATATCTCTCCATCCCCGTTTTATGCTCGTTCTGTCAGATGAAAATGAAATCTTTAAAACTGAGCCATTAAAAGATGGTCCTTGATAATTGCTACGCGATTATATTTTGAAATGAATCAATTATTAAAGTCGTATTCTTTTATTTAAGAGGTCCAATCATTTAAGTATTTTCTGCCAGAAGGCTTTATTCAGTGTCCATTTGCCTCTCTGTTTTTTTGTCTAATTTTAAGTTCGCAGTGCTACAGTTCAACATTCAGTTTCAACAAGCTCTCCAGAATATTATGTGATGTTTCTAACTCTGAAATGTAAATGTACTAAAGGTTATAACATCATCTCTAAATGAAGAACCAGTGACCTCCCTTAGAGAGCCGTGTATATGGCGCTATTTAGCAGCCTGAAAGCTTGTTGTCATATCCACAGAGGGTGGAAATGGATGGATAATAGATTAGGACAGTGGAAAGGAGGAGGCACTTTCACCCCTTTAGATTTGAAACAGGCAAAGCGGACAAACTGCCATACAGTATTAGTGTTTGTAGAGATTGAAATCGATCCAGAAGTGAATGATGAATTCTTTCCTTAACTGGACATTCAAGTTCCACAATGTCTCAGTGCTAATTTAGCAGACAATTGTATATTGAATTACTTGCCCTATGACATTAAGCTATTTGTAAGCTGTCTCAATCAGTGTCTTTTGCCAGTGGTTTTGAGTGTGTCTGCTGGAGATAGAATTATCAAACAGTTAGCTTTAATGTAATATGTAAACACAATTATATTAACCAAAGCCTTTTTGAATGTGGTTTGGAAGTGATTTAAGTGTTTGGATGTGACAGACTAAGATGTTCGAGTCAGGCACATCTGGTGTAAAACAGCTATACTTAATTCTCAGAAACAGTTGTGTGATGAAGGAAAAGAGAGACAAGGAATAGCTATGAATCTCAAAGAAGAAGATGGGTTGAAGGAATTTTTGCTAGTAGCGACTTAATGGATGAGTAAGGAAAGATGTATGAGGGAGTTTCAGAGACACAGCACCTAGTGCTATAAAGCAAAGTAAATGGTAGAAGTGATGAAAGCTTGATAACGACAGTGGATGAAAATAGTGAGGGATGGAAGTGAGGAATTTGTAGATGGAAGTTAAAAGCCAGACTGATTTAATGTTGAAGGAAGAAAATATTTGCCCAAGTAGCAGGAGACATGAAAGGAAGTGATGGAGCCATAAAGGCAAGACTTTGCAGTGGAGAAATGTTTTTGTTGCGACAATAGCAGGTGCAGAAATGACTATCATATGTTCACTATTGCACTACTGTACCACAAAAATCTTAGAGCAGCATTGTCACTGATTATTGTTAAGGTATTGGTCTGGTTTGATTTGTTGTGAATTGTCACCAGTTTTTTTTATATATAATATATTGCACATTTGCTCTCTGACTTGAGTGAAACGACTTTATGCTAGGGCCAAAGTGAAACTCTTACATTTGATTTTTTTGATGCATCGTATCTCACATGCTATAAATTAGATCTCTAATGCACACATAATCATATACCTTCACACATGTGACAAGACAAACTCCATACTGATTTAACTGAACACAAGCTGAACATGGTGCCAGACAGTCACACGGACATGTAAACCTGGTATTGACGTCAGGATTAGACAAAACTCATAACTGAGTTGGACTTGGAGTTGAATTAACTTGAATTAACGGAACTGAATTGCCATGAAGCTGAATTTCAATTCAGATAAATTCATGACCTACTGGAAAATTAAACATTCTTCCACCCTAATCTATCTGTAGAATTTTTAGAACCTTTGATTTCTTTTTCTTGTTTCATTGTTTTTGAGGTTATAATAAATTAATTAATAACATTTATGTAATTTATTTTAATTTATTTCTCTTTAATAGAAGAGCACCAGCACCTTTTTTTAAGTAGCCCCTCTATTAAGATTTTTAATATTAAAAATCTATATGTAAAATTAAATAAAATAAAAGTAAAAAAATTTTTTTTTATATATATATATATTATCAACATGCAGTGCACTTAGTATGTATTCAGCTGATGTACCAAATAATGTATGTATTCAGAGACCCTTTCCTTTGAAATCTGTTCACAAGTGGTCACAGAAGATTTGAGATGTTGCTACCAGGGTCCCTGATTGATTCTGCTACATTGTCATGTGTAGGGGTCTGTTAAATAGCAAGCGAGATAAAGGTAAAGGTACGAAAGCTGTCACTGGGCCGGTACCTTTTCAAAAGGTACACCTTTGTACCTAAAGGGTCCATATTGGTACCTAAAAGATACAAATGTGTACTCTGCCTCAGTGACATCTTTTGTACCCTTTTTCCTGAGCGAGTACTTATTTTGGCAAAGGCCAAAACCACTTTTTACTTCTGTCTTTGCTGTTTCCTACCTCTCTACATTCCTCTGTCCTAATAAGCACTCACTGAACCTTTCAATCCCATCTATAATATCTATAATTAATTACATTTACAACCCCTCTTACTTTCTTTCCCCTCCATTTTTCTCCCTCTTTCCTTCCCCAAGCTAATAAGTGGTTCACTCCACCTCTTACAGATGTATTTTCTGTCCTCAATTCATGTTTTAACACAGTTGGCATTTGCTGCAGAGCCAACATTTCTTCAGCGGACCGCATCTAAAGGAGTGCTCGCTCATGAAACCGCTATTACCGCATCTTCCTCAGTAGTCTTCGCCCCATGCTGCGAATTGCTTTCTTTTGTTTCCTTGTAATGAATTTAGCCTGAGTTCACTTTATTGCTTTGTGCAGAATGTGTAGCCTGATGAATTTTTCATTTCATCTCTCTCCTTCTCTCATGCCATCCTCAGAAACCGCCATAGTCTAAGACATCTCCTCCTCGTCCTCAGCCAAAAGTCTAGAACTCCTCACAACATAAAAGAGAGAAGGAGAGCGGGAAGGAGGGGTCTGCCTTGTATCTGGGTTCTGATGGAGAAGACGGTGGAGGAGAGGGGGAGGTGCAAAAGCGATTGAGAGAGAGAAGAGAGAGAGAGAGAGAGAGAGAGAGAGAGAGAGAGAGAAAGGCAGGTATGGAGGGAGGGAAACAAGAGGATGAGAGAGGAACGAAGCCAACCAACCAGCTGAAAGAGAACGAGCGATCGGGGCTGTTTGAACGTGGCAGGGAGAAAAGGAGGGAGGAGGGAAAGAGAGAGTGTGAGATCGTTTGTCAGAACCGAGGAAATAGAAGTGTTACTATTGCACGGCAACTGGAACGGTGTCTGCACGCTGAGGATATGCATTGGGTCCCAGCGCTCACCGGCTCGCAGGACACGCTCTAAAATGTAATTTCCAAAGGCCTAATTGTTGCCGCGGTGATTTATTTTCCTCCATTTCATTTTTCTTTCTTTTTTTTTTTGTTTTATCTGCCTTCTCTCTCTCTCCTCTCCTTCTCTTTTTGTCGTTGTTGTATTTTTTTTCCCCCGTTTTTTTTTTTTTTACCAGCTGCTGGATTTTCCCCTTCTTTTATAACTGCTGTCATTCTCTCCATTTACAAAGGAGGGATCTACAAATAGAGGCAACCACAGCAAGACAGTAAGTGGGGCTTCTTTCTCCTTACGCCTGTGCCAGGGGGGTGCATGGAATGGGAGGCTGTGAAAATGTGCGGAGGATGAGCGATGAATGGATCCCAAAAGGGCTTATGAGTGTAGATGGTGGCTGGTGGTTTGCCATTTAAAGTTGAGCCATTCAGATCTGGAAATATGAGCTATTGGGAAACAGAGGCGACCCGTGCATGCGCTGTGTCTGTTGTACAGAGTGAATGATGTGAGGTGATCAGACTGGGCTGGTGGTGCTTATTATCTGTAGTTTGGCTGCAGCAGCGTGAGAATCTGATCTTCCTTTAAAGAGACAGAGGTTCGCTTAAAACAGGAGGTGCACAGAAAGAATAGGTGAATACTGCATCAGCAGGGAGTAAGTTTTTCTGGATATATGGCATTGCTGTGAAAGAAAGAGCTTGGCACAGAAAGATCATCATAATGACAAGTAAATGATACAAATCAGCAGAGTGTAATGTTTTTTTCTCCTCTGTATTTTAAAGGGAGAAGCCTGATATGCAGTATCCTGTCACTCCCTGAAACACACCCACCCACATACATTGGCATGCATGCAGACTTACTCACTGAGCAGTGCTAACGGTCTGATCTGCAAGCGTGGCAGCTCTCGTATGATTGCATCTCTTAAATGCCACATCAGTTTTCTTTCCAGTTCACTGCCTTTTGTCTTTCTTTCTCGTAAGCATATGCAGTGAATGACAGAATTGGCTGTTAAAGGGATAGTTCACCCAAAATGAAAATTCTGTCATCAGTTATTCACTCTCATGTCATTTCAAATTTTTATGACTGTCTTTATTCTGTGGAGCACAAAGGGTGGAATATTGAATATTATACCGGTCACTCTTTGCATGCAATTACAGTGAACTGAAGATTCAAAAAGTACCACTGAATGTGGTCCATACGACTAGTGCACTCTATTCCAAGTCTTATGAACCTAGGGCTGGACGATATGGCCAAAATTTATATCACGATATATTTCTTAATTTCGGTCGATACGATATAATTCCGATATCGATATGAACACTATTAAAAAAGCCTCATAAAAACGGCCAAGAACGGCCACAACAGATGTCTGTACCTACAAACTTATGAAAAATTAATTTGCCAACTCTATGAAACCTACTCCTATAAAACTATATAATATTTTTGGAAAAAAATGGCGCAAATAAATAAATGTTCACCTTTTATTGGTATTTAGCCTTCATACAAACAAGACATGTGAAATCACTGTCAAATAAATCTCAGATTCTCCTTATTAATATTAATATTTTTTACTTCAAACTATAGGCTAACATACCAGTCCGAGACGACTCGTTCTTCCCGAGTCACATTAAAGATTCGTTCAAAACGAACGATTCGTTCAAGAACGACCCAACATTAGGCGCTGTGAGAGCGGTGGAACTAACGGTTTCTCCAGTAATGGCTGTAAACAAAGCAGCTCCGCTCATGAACGCTACTTTATCAGATAAAAATGCCATCTAAACTATTCTGAAGATAGTCGGTTCCCTTCAGAGATACATTCATATAAAACACCCGCGCCGCGTTTTGATTTTGAAACGTGCAGTGCTCATGTTTATTCAACGAAGTCAAACGCCACAAATAAATCAATGTATGGGAAACACTGGTAATGTATATCGAAATATCGGAAATGTGTTTAAAAATCACATCACCGTTATTGAAAAAAAGTATATCGCGATACATATTGATATTGAATTATTGTCCAGCCCTATATGAACCCATGCAAAAGCTTTGTTAGTACAGACCAAAATATAGGTTATTATTTAATGATAATCTTTGTGCACAAATGTTTTGTGAAGTGCATCAACCGATGCATTCAAAAAGATCTGACTTGATGTGATCACAAATCCACAAACACGCCAAGGAGAGCTAGAGCAAATGTCAATATTTTTAGTGAATAACAGCTTAAGTTCTTTTATCTTTTTGTCACACAGATCTATTGTATAACGTCAGATGATGCAGAATATTGCACCTCTGACAGTCATATGGACCCCTTTTATGATGTTTTTTTGTGTTCTTTTTAAAGCTTAAAAGCTTCAGTATCCATTAAGTGTATTTCTATGTGGAACTGAACATAGAAACATAGTCTTAAAAATTTCTCCTTTTGCTTTCCATAGAAGCAAGTCGCACCCAAACAGATAAACAAAAAACAAACTGATTTTTTATTATTATTATATTACGTTTTCTAGTACATGCCATTTATCCCAGATTAATATTTATTATAAAAAGTTGTGAATATAAGTAGGCTAGGTACTTTTCAGGTGATTCCCATAATCACACTATTCGCTACAGATTCTTCTCCGCCCACAGACACACTGCTGCTCAGACAGCCCACTGAATGCTCACCTCACAGGCTAGAAGTGGCACACAAGTGAACCGACAAGCAAACATTCTCTCCTCTGCACAGATGTGAAGAGATCTTGAGTCTGCATGTGCTGCTTCACAGGGAGTGTGTGTTGATTTGGTTTGGGACTATCCCCTGCCATTATCTGCTGAATCTATTATTAGAAGCCTTTGTTTTTCGCGTATATCCTCCTCTGATACATTGTCTGTGCTCAGAAGAGGGAAATTGTTGCAGGTCTTTGCTGCGGTCACCCATAATTACATGATATATGTATTTCTAGCCAGTTATTGAGAGAGAGAGAGAGAAACAACATGGGGGAGGGAAAAATAAACAATGAAGCCAAAGAGAAGTGAAGATCTGTGGATAATTACCTCTATACCAGCTGTTAAAAATTAAGACAATATTTGGAAAAATTGCTAAATAAATTAATATTTCCCAGTAAAATAATAAAATTTTCTTAAAACTAATAAGACTTGTTTTCAGAGGATGTGTTTACTTGTTTTTATTAAATCACTACATTTGGTTATTATGCTTAAAACTCAAAATAACAATTTTCCAATAACGAGCAAACTGATTAAGAAAATGTTTTTTGCAGTAGAAAAAAATGGAGGGAAAAATATATAGAGTTGTAAAGACTAAAAGGGAGTTTATTTCTTCACAAACAAAATGTTGTTAGATTTATACATAAAAATACATAAATGAATTAAAATAAAAAAATATTTGCCAATAATAGGATAAGAGAAGCAAAAACTTCCAAATATGTTTTCCTGGCACAGATATTAGGGCAGAATGGTGTTGCCAACATTGCATGTAATTTCTTCCTCAGTCACACGCTGTCAAAACTGTCACCCGCTCTCTTTTCTCACACTCTCTGCCTTCCCTTTAAACACACACATACACACAGAGTCTTTCCGGTGTAGTGTGAGTTGTTCGCTTCGGGGGGATATGAGATAGGATGACAGAGTGGATAATCAGACAAAGGCACACAAAGTGAGTTAAGAATTAGCCACATTGAACAGGCCATTGATAAATTGGGAAACTAGAACGCCACTGACACCCTTCCATTCAATGCTCTGGAAAACCCGGCTTCTCCTCTCATTTGCATTGCCCCATGCATATCATGCATAAACATAGATGTGTCCAGAGCAGGGGTGTGCAAAACCACATATTTATTGTGATATTATATACTTAGTCATGTGATGAATCCTCAGCAGTCATTATTCCAGTCTTCAGTGTCACATGATCCTTCAGAAATAATTATAATTTGCTGCTCAAGAAATTAATATCAGTCTTGAAAACAGAAGTGCTGCTTAAAGGGATAGTTCACCCAAAAATGAAAATTCATTTGAAAACTCACCCTCATGTCGTTCCAAACCCGTAAGACCTTCGTTCATCTTCGAAACACAAATTAAGATATTTTTGATGAAGTCCCGAGACATCTGTGACATCAGTGGTTCAACCGAAAATGTATGAAGCTATGAGAATACTTTTTGTGCGCAAAGAAAACCAAAAATAACGACTTTCAACAATTCTTCTTCCCCGAGTTACCATCTACCGCCATTATACCGTACTCTATTAAGAGTACCAAGACGCATACATGTGCTGCTGCTGACGTAGAACACGGATGCGCTGCGCCTTGTTTATGAACAGAGGAAAGCACGTGCATGTGCCATGGTACTCTCCATAATAGCGGTAGATGGTAACTTGGGGAAGAGGAATTGTTAAATAAAGTTATTTTTGTTTTTCCACACAAAAAGTATTCTCATAGCTTCATAAAATTCCGGTTGAACCACTGATGTTACATGGAATATTTTAACAATGTCCTTACTACCTTCCTGGGCCTTGAACGTGGTAGGACCCTTGCAGTCTATGGAGGGTCAGAAAGCTCTCGGATTTTATAAAAAATATTGTAATTTGTGTTCTGAAGATGAACAAAGGTCTTACGGGTTTGGAACGACATGAGGGTGAGTAATGAATTTTCGTTTTTGGGTGAACTATCCCTTTAATATTTTTATGGAAACCATTATACTTTTTCAGGATTCTTTGATGAATAGAAGTTTAAAAAGCATTTATTTGATAAAAAAAATAATTTGTAACATTGTAAAATTCTTTACTGTCACTTTTCATCAATTTAATGCATCCATGCTGAAGAGAAGGACAACTAGTACTGCAGGTATGTGAGAGTAACATCAACCATCCTGACCCATCCCTAGTATTTCTTTCCAGTCATTTCATATTTGTGTTTATTGCCTCTTCCACGTCTTCGTTTAGAGACGTGCTGGTATGTGCGAGTACCGCCGCTCTCTTTGTAGTTCAAACACTTCTCTCTCATTATGCTTAGAAGGAGGATCTCCTGCAACGCATCCTCACACTTGTAACAGTAAATGAGGAGAAATGTTCTCATCTCAAAATAGTAACAGCTCACACCATTTCAGCAGGCTTAGATAAATGATCACACACTCACAACTCAAATCTACTGCCGATGTGGACAACCTGACGACTATACCACACAGAGCAATTGTGATCAATGTAATCTGAAGTTCTTCTCACATTGTCCTTTGAAATGAGTAGATACAAATGTGGTATTCAACAAACATTTCCATCCTGAACGTTTTCTAATAACACATTTGCCTGTCTAAGCTAATGAATCGAGGCAGTGGGCTCTACCTGGCCAGCATGGATCAATACCAATGACTCTGTGTAAATTAGGCCAGCGTGGAGGCCTGATATGGTGTTCACTGTTTCATTCCTGTTAATTTTACTCAACTCCTATCAGGTTGTGTTTGTTCTCAGTTCCATCCTGGCTTTTTCGCTGTTCCCGACCACTTCCCCTCCTCCTCGTCCACTCTTTAAGCACTTTACTTCTCTGTCCCCTGTACAGTCAGTGAGTTTTCCTTGCCCTTTCGTCCTTTTCTCTCTCTCTGTGTGTTTGCCCAACAGTTGAAGATGGTGAATCTCTCCCTCCTCTAATATTTACTGTGTAGGCTCTTGAGGGGGAGAGTTCAAGCTTTCGGGATTTAGCCCCATCGTTTTACACACTTCTACTCACGTTTTTTCTCCTTCTCTCATTCCGCTCACGGTAAAGGACTGATCTGGGACAGACGGTCTCCCTTGTGCTCTGGCCTACTTCAGCTCTGTCCTTTCTCTCTCACCTCCCCAAACTCACTCACTCCTCTTTTCCACTTTCCATCTGTCTCTCCCTCTTTTGCCCTGAGTGTGTCTCTCTTTGGCGTTTGAGCTGATGACTAGTGTTGGGGGAAGTTACTTGTAAAACTAATGCATGACAAAGTTACGTTGCTTTTATAAAAAGTTATGTTGTATAACGTTTTTCTCACCACTTTCTTCACCGAAGTAGAAGCACTTTGCTTGGCTTTCATATGTTTTTTTTTAACAATAGAAAAGCTTTTTTTGTGCCGTGGACAAGTGGTTTTCCACTGACACGTTTTGTGTCACATACAGGCCGTACTGCGAAAAGTGCACACTGATTGTCATGACAATGGCAAGGTTTTTGGCGGCCATACCTGCGGGCTCAAGGACAGAGGAGATCCACTGCTGCTCTGAGGCATCACCAGAAACAGAGTACAGCTGGATTTTCTTAAGCACGAAGCTTTATTTTCGTTGAGTAGAAGCATTTGAAGTTTTTATAACACAAATCTCACTGTGGATTGAAAGAAACTGTGCCAATCTTAAAAGTTCATCTTCTGTCTGACTAAAACAATGTCTTTAAAACACTGTATGAACACTTAAGTGCTTCTAAAATTTCAGCAGTTCAATTTTTGCAAACATACTACAACTCCGATAATTGTCCTTGAAATTTACTCACCCTCATGCCATGTCATGGCATAAACCATGCACTGCTTTATTTCTTATGTGTGTGTGTGTGTGTTTTTATGCTTAAAATGAAATTCAATGGGGTCCAATGCTGTTTGGAACCCAGCGGTTTTCAAAATATCTTCTTTTGTGTTCTGCAGAAGAAGGAAAGGGTTTAAAACGGCACAAGAATGAACAAATGATGACAGAATTTGCATTTTTGGGGGGTGAACTATCCCTTCAAATTTAATATGCAAAACATTTTCAGTTCTATGTGTGAGTAAATAATTTAGAATTTATTTAGAATATAGTCATTCTGGTTTTATGGTGTCAATTTAACAAAATGATCTGATCATGCAACTTGCATTACTTCTGTTTTGATTTCTGTTCCTCAGAACTGGATGTTGCTTTGCTGGTGTACCCACCAGGCTTTTTTTTTGTTTTTTTTTTATCTTATAGCAAAACTTCCTGGATTTACTATCTTCATCAAAAGGTCAAGGCTTGTTGACCAGCATTAACTGCAGGTAAATAGCACAACATTGCTGGTCCACCAGCTAGATCAGCACCAAATCAAGGCAATGTTGTTTTAAGCTGGTCTTTTCAGGAGAGGAGGTTGATGTTGCTCAATAGTTTTTGATTGCTGGAGTGTTATATAGGGACAGGTGTCATGCACTCTGGTCGTATCTGGCTTTGGCAGAACAGGAGTGTTGTGCCAAAGACCCGTTGCACTGACAGAGCTTTTCCCCCATGTGACTGATGAAAGACCCAAACACAAGTCCTGCTGCTGAGATTGGTCTAGCACTTTGGAAACTCGAGCAGATTCAGCGCGAGATGG
This sequence comes from Sinocyclocheilus anshuiensis, assembly GCF_001515605.1. NCBI lineage: Eukaryota > Metazoa > Chordata > Actinopteri > Cypriniformes > Cyprinidae > Sinocyclocheilus > Sinocyclocheilus anshuiensis. Next base: position 133,487 of record NW_015549597.1, on the reverse strand, counting down.
TGTCGGCATTGGTGTGAGCACAGGGCATTGGGGTGTTTCTCACAGCAGTGGTTAAGCGTGTGTATGCACATAAGTAGAACAGAAACCCTTTGTTGAATCTCAGAGGACAGCATCACTCTCTTTTTCATTCAGTCACTTCACTGCAAAAATGCAAGAGAAATATGGTTGCAGTAATGCAGTTGCATGCTGCCGTTCTGCTTCCTTCCTCCTCGCTGCATGAGGATACGCTCATTCATGCCAATTGATCTGAGCTATTGGCCATAGTCTCCTGCACTTCTGTGGACCGGATCCCAGTGTATTAGTGCTAATTGCACCATTGAGAGGGAAAG
>NW_015549597.1:118338-133019 GCF_001515605.1 Sinocyclocheilus anshuiensis | reverse complement strand
GGAAAGAGGGATGCAGCAAAAGAGGGGGAGTGGGGTATGAATTTTCCCAGCAGTCACCAGTGCATCATCAAAGTACAGCTATTTTTAGACTCAGAAGCAGTGGTGGTGAGCCGGCTGGCCCAGAACAGCAGTTTTAATCTGCTGTGGCAGTGCATTATGCCCCATATCGACTTTTCTTTGGACCGTTTCGCTGCTTATGCGCATTTATTAAGTGTCGATGTTCAGGTTCAGTAAGACGACTCTTAGGAGTATATGTAATACTCTATATCAGGGGTTTTCAAACTGAGGTCCGCTAGGGTGTCCGTGGAAAATTACATTACATTTTATTCACAGCCATTGTTTTATAATTATAGTAAAAATAAAAATCGATCAGCATATAGTTGTGCAAACATATTTCTTATGGATTTTTGTGTCTAAGTTATCTGACTAGTTACAACAAGAGTCACTTAAGTAAGAATGTCCTACAGGACATACAGTATATGTACCGAAAATATTCAAATTGTGAATTGGAATAAGTTGAATGATGGATGCATGAAATTTCCTGCTAAACCAAACCATAAAATTCTGAATCAGTGACTTGGGCTAAGGCAAGAACTTGTTTATACTGTGTTTTATTGATTTCAATCAATCAATCAATCAATTCATAAATAGAAGTAGTAGTAGTACAGTAGTAGTAGTAGAAATAACAAGAATAATCAAACTAAATCAAATAAACTTAGATTTTTTTTTTAAGTATTAAAAAAAAAAAAAAATGTAATTACTTAATTAAATTGTATCACATTATATTTTGGGCTTTTTGTCATCAAAAAGTTTTAAGGCTCCTGCTCTGTGTGATGCCCACTACTAAAAATCAAGATGTTTTTTCACCCCCTTAACAACCTTTTTCTATGAAGAACTGGTCTCCCAATGTCTGGAAAACCTAGATATATAAGTTAGCCTATTTCAAAAGTGTGATTTCTAGTCTTAGAATAGTCATGTAAATTAATAACATCTTAAAACTTGTTTTTTTTTAATGAATATACATTTTCTAGTTGTTCCAAGCTCTAAAATATTTTATTTGGCAGAAATTCTGAGCAAAAATATTTTTTAGCCTATTTCAAAAGTGTGATTTCTAGTCTTAGAATAGTCATGTAAATTAATAACATCTTAAAACTTGTTTTTTTTTTATGAATATACATTTTCTAGTTGTTCCAAGCTCTAAAATATTTTATTTGGCAGAAATTCTGAGCAAAAATATTTAAAAAAATCATAATCCTTATCAAGTGAATCATGAAAATTCATTTAAAAAAGTGGGAGCTCTGAAGACATTCAGCTCTTAAAACATTTGGAATCCTGAAATTTAATTTTCTTTAATTTTCTAAAAGTTTCGTTTAATCAGAAACTGTGAGAGTTGAACCTTCTAATATAGTTGTGAAAAACTGGGAGTCAAAAACTGCTGTATAAACACAATCACTGACTGATTTTTTTTAATTGACGTTAGTGGCCTCTAAAGACTTTTAAGGGCAAAAATATTTCACCACACACCCTTAGTTCTCAGTATGCGTAATATCGTTCAGTCTCACCAGTGAACCATGTCAGGCAAATGGACAAACATGTTTAACTTGTCTTTTTGTGTTAGCTGATCAAAACTGCAATGAAGAATGAGCTGCAGCATGTTAGTGTGTGGCTTAGAAGCGCTCATCTTCATTCAGAGGGATTATGCTGCTGAGACCTGCTTAATGAAGACGGGAGACAATCCATTACTCATGAATACTTCTGCATAAAATCACATTGTTTGCAGAATCATATAGTTCACATACACAAAACCTGTAGTAATCCAGCCACGCTTGCTTTTCTGCAGTTGTATAACACAGCCGACACAGCTTCTGATGAGAATATCCGTGTGCAAAAATGGCTATGGCTCACCCCTGCAGATGGAAGACTGGCTGGAAGACTGAATTCCATTAAGGCAAATGACGTTATCCGGTTTGTTTATTAGGAACGTGTTTTAGAGTTGTGCCGAACAGATTAACTCTGTGTGTGATCCACTGCATTGGTTGATGAATAGCTCGTTGGAGGCCAGTGATGCATGCCTGCAATCCTTCAGTCTCTGCTCATCTATTGCAGGTCTAATGGCCACATACTTCAGCTCACAGTGCTAGATGTCTATTGCAGCAGCTATGCTAAATGTGCAAATGTACTTCCTCATATGCTGGTGGGTTTGGCTCAGTTTATCAGTGTCAGACGCACACAGACCATCAATCAACCTTCAGCTTAGCTGCGGTGGCAGTGTCAGCTCAAGTCAACAACTAGATCAATAGGCTTTTAAAGCTGTCCTTCCAGTCAGTCATGTCCTTTTTTTAGGTTAATGTTGCACTGAGAGTTGACATGGAAATTTTATAAGATCACCTAATATTTTGTGTAATTAGTTACATTTGTGAATGCTTATTTAGAATTTTACCTCTGATTTTTGTTTGTTTGTTTGTTTTTAGCATTTGTCTGGGTACTTAAAGGGATAGGTCACTCAAAAGTGTAAACTCTGTCATCATTTACTCACCCTTAAGTTATTCCAAACAAGTATGAACACAAAATAAGATACTTTGAAGAATGTTGGTAACCAAAACAGTTGGAGGTTACCACAAGTGGAAGGTGAGTAAATGATGACAGAATTTTCATTTTTGTGAACTATACCTTGAAATGCACAACAAATATTTCTGCATAGGCTCAGAACTTTGTATATTTAGTATCACTATGAGTTTGGCTTCATTAAGCAAGTTTTGGACAAGTGTTTTGGAAGTCACTGGAGTCAATACAGGGCTAGAAAATGTATATTGACTAGAACATTTTCAATGAAATTTTCAGGTTTTCCAGGACCGTGGGGACACCGCTGATATGTGATTTAAACCAAGAATACAAGGATAGACCTCTAGTGTTGGCTTGTGGGGTTCTTTTTTTCTGCATTTGAGGAAAGGAAGAGGAGAGAAAAACGAAAACCGATTCAGAACAGTTCTTCTTTCACCGAAACAGATGCGTGTTCAAGCCTATAGCTATTAGCCTGAAGGGATGAGCAATATGTGACAGCATAAATTATAAGAAAACAAGAGCCCATCTGTGCACTTGCATCAAGTTTTAACAAACACTAGTTTTGAGTCATATTTTACACATCTTTTTATGAACACGTGGCAGTGACCTACCTGTTGTATCTGCAGATTTATTATGTATAGCACATAGTTGTCAACAATCAGTTGCAATAAAGTGACTCTATAGTGTCATGATGCTTTTTATTATTATGTGGCTCTCTGGAATATTTGGTCAATCACAACATACATCTGTCAGGTATTTCGTATTATTTGCCATTATCTATTCACCGCTCATCTAAGTAAGTGAAACCGCCACTACTTTGATGTCTCTCATATCTCATTGCTCTCTTGTTTAATACAAATGCAACTGCCGTGACCTTGCGTTTTAGTTATCAATTGTACTGAAAATGACCTCAGACAACTTCAGTATTAATATTACAGTAATATTGCTGCAGACTGCTCAGAGTCAGGGTCCTGTCACACTCGGAACACTGAAAAGATTCTTTTCAGTGCTCCAACACTTCAAAAGATTCTGAAATGGCAAACCCTAGTGCCTTTAAATGGTTTCAGGACTCAGGTCAAAGATTTTTAAGCAGTCATTTTGGCATTTATGCAGTTAGTCACATTTCACATTGTTGTTATTGTTGTAATGTTTTGTGCTGCCATCATACACACTGAGATTTTAATCTCAAGAGACTAACCAGATAAAATCATAATATTTTGAAAAAAGAATAAAAAAAGAGGTCTAAATGATAGAAATGACTGTAATACTCTCTCACATTGTAGCAATGGGATGGTGTATCCTCAGGTGTGTCAGAGCAGTTATATTGCCCTCACTATGTGCTCGGTCATCCGTTCATCCCATTTATAAGAGATTATGGTGAATGAGCCAGACCCTCATCCACACCAGGATCCCGGTTTTGATCCTCTTCTAAAGCCTGTGCGGAGCTGCAGGCCTTATTCAGAAAGCTGTGGGTGGGTCAACCAGGCAGGCAGGCATCTGGAGGTTGTGCCGTTCAGCTTGTGATGATGGATTCAGGATAGATTGGTGTGATTGGCTGGAGTGGCTATGTGCATTAATAATGGAGGCGCTGCTGGTTGTATTTATAGAAACAGTGGAGGGTGGCGGTGCTGTGAATGGGGAATGATATATGACAGAACCTCCCTAACTACTCAGCTGCCCGCCTGCTTGCCTACGAGGCCGGTGTGTGAGTGGACGCCAATTGCCATGACTAACAGCTGCAGAAATAGCGGGCGGTAGGGTCCTAGAGACGTGCATGTACACTGGCAGACTTTGACGCACACAAACAAATATAAACTTGCAACTTTCAGTGCTCCATTTAGCTGAAAACATCTTTTCCTTTCTCGTGTTTGAAGTTCTGTCTAAACAGTTAAAGAAATATTTCGGGGTTCAATACAAGTTCAATGGGGCATATACCACTTGACCAAACTGGAAAACTGGTCTCATCACATCCACTTTACGGAGAAAGTATTAATAGCAGCATGAACTGGCAATCAGCTAAGCTGCCTATTTCTTTTTGTTGTTGGCATTTTATTGGGTTTTAATGTCTGAATGATAGTAAGAAGAAGAAAAATAATTTAAAAAACTCTATGTGATGGACAGAGTTTACGCTCATCTTTGGTAGCTCTTTTGAAGGCATCTTGAGTATAACTGCTCCATTTTTAACGAAGCACATACAAAACACCTGAAGCATAAGCAGCAGACCTGTTTTACACAATACAGAAGTTTGTTATGCATAACCACAATTGACAGCACTTGGCATGACGTTGATTACCACAAAAAAAAACTGCAATGGAAGTAAATGGGGCCCATTTTTAAGCATTTAAAAGCAGAAATGTGAAGGTTATACTTTTTTATAAAAGCACTTAAATTAAATTTCCGGTTTTCATAATTTTTCACAACAAAGTTGTATAGTTCAAGATAACTTTACAGAAAAGGTTAGTAAGCAATAATTTGTACTAAAATCATGTTAATAAATTTTTTTAAGTCTTGTGGCTACACTATTGAAACAGTGATATTTTAACAATTACAAATTGTCCCCATTCACATCTGTTGTAAGTCACTCTCGCTGATTTCGCTGTTGATTGAGAACTTGTATTAAACCCAATATATTTCTTTAAGCTTTTCTCACAGACACAATGGATGAAATTTTTTTTCCTTAATATCAAGGCTTAAGACTTCTGGCTTCCTTTCAACATAAGGTCAGTGATGTTGGCTCTTCAGACTCTGTCCAGGTGGCCGCTCTTAAGTTATACAGGGCGCAGATTCTCCAAAGCTTTGGTAATTACAAAAGAAGACTACATAATGATGACCATAATCATCACATTAACATCTGAAAGCAGAAAGCCTTCACACTAGACAGGATTGATTCCATTCACATCCCTCAAATGCATTATTGCCAGATTATTGCTTTATTTTCAGATCAGCCATGGACCATTGACTGCAGCACCCTAATTGATCACAGTCTTAGAGATTAGAGCTAAGAACGAGCATCACTTGCGTTGTGTCTCCATCAAAAGAGATTATTAGAAAGCGATTTTACAGAATCAATAATATGATTTATTAAGTACAGTCAGGAGATTCAGTAATATTGCGCTTTGTAATGCACCTCCTCAAATTGAGACGCCAAATCCCAAGCCTGCTTGCAGTGTAATTACTCTTTAAGTTAAAAATTATTATGCCTGCCATTCTTGGGAAATTTTTGACACAGGTTGCAGATGTTTCTTCACGCATCTCTCTAGATGTAATAAAATAATGCTGTCGTGAAATGGCACTTTATCATTTCAGTCATACGCATCATTTAGCATTGTCCTGGGAGCACGCATCCCTATGTTTCCTCAAGCATAATGTGCGGTTTTGTGTGACCGCTGTGGATTTGGAGTCTCGTGAAAGCTGGAGGAATGCTAAGTGTCTTTTCTGTTCTTTTTATTGCTTTGAATGATTTAAAATGCAAACACAATTAGGAGGTGAAGCGTGCACATGTATTGTCGAAGCCGAGGGCCCTGGAGGAGAGGGAGGGGGGGAGAGAAGTGCTGTTTGAATTGTTGCCATATTGATTGGCCTATATAGAATAGATTAGAACGATATAAAGAGGATTCCTTGTGTGTTGGTTTTCACCTTTCATCCACAATTTCAACATACAAAGTCAAATTTAGGCTTCAGCTTCTTGCTGCTCTTCTCTCTGTTTTCCATCTGACACTCTCCACTAAAATTAATGAGAATATCAAGGCTGCTGTCATTAACTATCAAAGGCAGAAGCTTTTAGAGGCAGTAGTTAGTGTATGTTAATGAATAATGATTAATGCACTTAAAAAAAACATGTAGTTGAGATAAAAGCCACTCTCATCTCTCTTTATGCTGAACTATTTATGCATAGATGCTAAGCTAATGATTTTGAATGTAGTGAGAATTTGAGGAATGAAGGGTTTGATGTGCTCAAGTACAAGTAAAGATTCTTTAGTGGCATCTATGGTTCCATGTAACATCCATAGAACTTTTCCATTCCACAAAAGGTTTTTATAGTGGAAAAAAGGTGCTTCAGATGATTAAAATGTTCTTCACACTCTTTTAAGAACTGTTCACTTAAAGTTCTTTGACAAACCCAAAATGGTTTTTCTGCACTGCAAAACCCCTTTTGTGGCCTTAAAAAAAAAAAAAAAGAATATAAAGTGACTTTTCATTGTTCCATGGCATCCATAATATATAATACAGTGGGAATCTGACCAAGAGAGTGTGCCAGAACATCTGTCAGATTATACCTTCAACGTGCCATTGATTTTTTATGGTGGTCATGTCATTTTGAGGGCCGGCAGGAATATTTATTATTGATTACGGTGAAGGTGGTTAGAAAGCTGCCCACAGAACACCTTTAAATACCAAGCAGCTTCATTTTCTCAGGAAGAGCGTATATCAGTGACATCAGCACCACGTGTAATATTGACACTGCCGCTATCATTGACCCAATATGAGACTTCTGCACAGTATTTTATGCTCAGATGGTGCTGCAAAAAAAAAAAAAAAGAAAGGGGACAAATGACAAAATGCACAATATTAAAACATACAAAACAATAATTTAAAATGATGGTAAATGCATATGGTGGAATTAAATAGTTGAGAAATAAGCAATGGAGGGTACAAATAAAATACACTGAAGAATACACAGTAGTATCTTGTATGTCCTTTCTGTCATTCGTATTGTCAGTTTAAAATATGGGGTGGTTTTAAATTGATGGTTAAAGTTTTGATACTGCAACTCAACCTGTCAAATCCCAGCGAGGAAGACGGTGTGTCACTGGCTGGTTTGGAGCTTTTAATATTTGAAAGTGACAGCAGTTTGTATAGATCTGTTTGATAGATGGCTCAACGGGTCAGAGCATGTGTGTTTATGTGTGTGTCAAGATATGCTTTCCTACCAAATAGGGCATTTTCAACTCATGTTCAGTGAAGAAAGGTGCTTAAATATTTAATTCAATTATTTTCTATTCATTTTATATTTGAAATTAAATGTACGTTTATATCAAAACATGATTTCTGCAATTTTTGTAATCTGAAATTAACAAAATTAACCTAATTAACACCAAAATTAGGTTGTCAATATTTATATGAAGTAATAAGTTTAATAATAAAAATTTTTAATTAATTACAATTTTATATGTTATTTCATAACTCATAACAGTCACAAGTTTAAGCAATGGTAATTTTTTTTTGTAATGTGTGAAAATCTTGCACTAACAGGAATGCTAAACATGTCTAATATGAAGTAATTGGTAGGTAAAATTAGTTTCTATTTATTTTTCTACAAGGAATGGAGTATTTTTTTGATTATTCAAGTAATGTCAAAGTTATAAAAATGTATTATTTGTTGTATGATGCAGTCAACAATGTCAGTATTCTAAGGAGAGACGTGACAAAATAGTTTTTCACTCAGAAACTGCTAGTACATTTCAATTACAAAGAAAGCAAGTAATGTTAAATTAAATGTGACATTTTTTAAGTAAAAAGACTGAAATAGTATTTTATTATAAAACATACTTCAATAATCTTTGTTTTATTTACAACTTTAAAAATCATTTTTACAGAGTGGGATTTGTGCCTCCACAGCTTTAGAAAAAGTTGTGAGACAGTCATAATCTTTTCCATTTTTTTCATTACCATATCACTGCTCGGTTTGGCCTGTGTTTGTGGAACTGAATTTTGACATCTGGAGTGCGTGTGTGAATTGCACTTTCGCAGAGGAAGAGAGAGCATGTACTTGTCGGAGTGCAAGCTCCCCTGATCCAGCTTCTTTCTGCCCTCCCTCTGAAACAGACACACAGAGACATTTTAATCCTGTGTTTGCCCATTCAAATCCCTCTGACGGCTGTATCATCGCAAAATATGTCCGTCACAAAATGCCAAGTCAGCTTGGCTTGCACCTGAGGGAGCCGTGGCAAAACAGCAGTGTGGCCTGTCAGGAAACCACAGCCTGAACTGTTGCAATTCTGTCAAACACCATCAGTTGGAGGAAGCCCGCAGGCCACGGTTGATGACATATCGCCACACAGCACTGTCTCAAACACAGTAAACAGCTTTATTTGACATGTTAATACAGATTTACCCAAGTATGTCATCATATTTTTGTGGAGGTTTAGTTTGCAGGAAAATCAGTTTGGACTCCATTTATTCTCAATTGTACCAGTTGTGTTTTCCTTGCGAACCAGTTGCTGGCTGAGAGGAATTTTCCGTTTCGTTTTTAATACTCTAAAACACATTTATTTGTAAATCAAATACTCCACCTCAAGAGATTTATCTCCTCAGTTTAAAGAGCTATTGCACAGAAATGATTAAAATATCAGTATTAATGAAAAAAGATTGAGAGTCGACAAAATCCACAACCACATCTTCAGCTAGCGTTTAAGGGATTTACGGGAAACACCTCAATAATGCAGCAGTTTGTGCGTGTGAAGGATTTTGAGGTTGATTCCACTCGTTTTTTTAACAGTCAGTAATAAAATAAGAACAAATAAAGAAATTAATAATGATAGCACAAATAAAAAATAACGACAGGCCTTTGAATTAGATAAATTGCTTTTTAGTTTTTCAGGTAGGTCTAACAGTAGGGTTTTTATTTTTTTTTAACCAATTATCCAAATAATGTTTAGTCCTAGAAAGCTATTATTATCAGAACACGTGAGCATAACATAGCGGTTAGCAGATCAATGAATGAGAGGGCAGCGTTACCAGAGTTGCCCATATACCACACCATGTTACAACACAGTAGGGCTATTGCAGACAGAAACAATACTGTACTACATCGATGGTCCGTCCTGCGTTTGTGCCATCGTGCATGGTGTCTCCAATCATTTTTAAGCATGAAAAACCCAAGCATCAAACCCAGAGTCCACACACTCTCTCCCCCTGCAGCGTTCCGCTCTAATGTGTGTAACCTCTTTATGTGCTTCCATTCAGGAACGTTTCTGCTAGCTCTTTCCCATTGAGATGTCTGTGCTCTTATCAGTCTAGCCTGAAAAGACAGGCTAGCAAGGCATTGTTCGGGCTCTCGGAGGTGGCTGGGACTAGAGCTGTTTTCTTGTTATGACATTAACACTGCGCCCGTTGAGCCAGGTTTGTGCCCAGAGGAAATAAGAGGCTGTCATGTGCCCAATGGCTGGTTGATGAACAGGCCATGAGGTGACATCACTGTCACACGCGAGCAAAGAAAAGGTGGAAGTCACTTGTCTGTTGTTGACAAGACATGGTGACCTTTCCCCTCTCCCTCGCTTTCTCTCTTTCCATACATGCTCGCTTATTCTCTCTCCCCGTCTCTTTGAAACACGCTCATAAATACTCTGTATGTGGGCTGCTGCTTTGTGTAAGAATCTCATGCTCTCCTTATAGAACCACAGGTCACTGGTGATTGATGTTGAACTCAGAAGCATCATTGTGTGAATAGAATATGAAATCACTCCGCTTTAATGAAGGCATGATGCTGAGGTGTTTCATGAGACTAGTGGCCCTTGAAAAATTATCTTTTCAAGCTCTCTTTCTTCTCTCTTTTCAATCCGCTTGACACGCCACAATTTTACTAATCTCATACGTGAGTGTATTTTTAAGGATGTGAGCTTATTTAAAATTGTCAGCCAGATTCTGACTCGGAACAGTGTCTTTTGTCAGGGTATAGTACGTCAGGGTATAGTACAGAATTAAAAACTTGGCTCCTTATCAGTTCATAAGTTGAACTGGAATTTGGATTTGAATGACAAAAGGAGGAAGTTTCAGAATTGCACACAGTAAATTAACATGCTAATGTATTCGGGGAAAACATGTGTTCTTCTGCTCTTGGTGCCTAAAGTTAATTTATTAAATATGATTAAATATACACTTCCGTTCAAAAGTTTGGGGTCGGTAAGAAGTCTCTTGTAATTATTTGATCAAAAATAAATGAAACAGTAATATTGCAAAATATTATTACAAAAACGGTTCTCTATTTTCAATATATTTTAAAATGTAATTTATTCCTGTGATGCAAAGCTGCTTTTTCAGCATCATTACTCCAGTCTTCAGTGTCACATAATCCTTCAGAAATCATTCTAAAATGCTGATTTGCTGCTCAAGAAACATTTCTTAGTATTATCAATGTTGAAAAAAGCTGTGCTGCTTAATATTTTTGTAGAAACCATAATAATTTTTTTCCAGAATTCTTTTTTGTAACAATGTTAAAAGTCTTTACTGTTACTTTTGATCAATTAAATGCATCTTTGCTGAGTAAAAGTACTAATATATATATATATATATATATAAAAAAAAAATCTTAATCCAAATTCAAACATTTGAATGGTAGTGTATAAACAAAATTCAAATTTCTATATGCTGCATTTCATCTATCTATCTATCTATCTATCTATCTATCTATCTGTCTGTCTATCTATCTATCTGTCTGTCTGTCTGTCTGTCTGTCTATCATCTATCTATCTATCTATCTATCTATCTATCTATCTATCTATCTATCTATCTATCTGTCTGTCTATCTATCTATCTGTCTGTCTGTCTGTCTGTCTGTCTGTCTGTCTATCTATCTATCAGTTTTAAATGGTACATAACCCTGGTCTACTGACATTCAAGTGAAAATGTCTGTTAGAAATGTCAGAAAGAGAGAGGGTCATTGTGGTTGAGTAAGTTATATATTCTCCTCTCTGTCTGAGATATTTTACAGATCTTGTAATATTTTCTGAACGTCTTTTGAAATTGCAGCCATTTTGAAGAAGACTGAAGGATCTGAGATCTTAATTAGCCCCATGGTGGAGAGTTGTCGACTCAGAGGGGGAGTTTGATTTGTAGCTTCCCCTAAGGTGCGTGTATGTGGAAGTACAGCTGTTTTCAGCTCTCTAATGTGATTTCTGTTATATAACCAGACCAGAATCATACAGAGTACACAGTAGAGATTTGAGCTTTTGGCTTCTTTTTTCCCATCTGTGGGAAAATGTTTCACTACAAATGCTACCTTGTATGATGTCTTTTGACGTGCCTGTGTCATGATGAGTATTTGATTCAGTAACATAACTGGACATTCCCAACACTTCCAAATAAGAATAAATGGCAGGAAAGTGAGCATCGTAAATAGGTCACTGTTATTACCCAACTCGTGAAATATGGTGCTTCGGTTATTGTTTTATGTGCTCCCGTGTAAAGATGGCTGATGGAGAGAGGGAATTAGAATGACTTGCTTCCATTATGTGGAGGAGATTGCAGAATAACTCTCTGAGGGCCAAAACTCTCTAAGGGGCCGAGCTTGTGTCTTAGTTGCTTGATTGACATTCGCTCTGACACACAAGATTGTGAGGTCATAAGAGACAGTCATAGAGACAGTCATAAGAGAATAATTGTGCATGTACGTCATTTCCTGTCCTACCTGTACGGTCTCTCACACAGAGCATTGGCCTGTGGATAGGCACGTATGTACCTATGCGTTTGTGTATGCGTTTGTGTGTATGTATCAGAGAGAAATTGGCCGTTCCAATTTCATGGTGTAAAAGTGGGGCGGTCTGTTCCTTGGAAGTTTCCCAGTATAATGTCCTAGGGGCCGAGATACTGAAAATATCTATCTATATAGATGCTTTGTCCTACATTAAAGTGAGGGTGAAAGAGAGAGAGTGAGAGAGCACGAGAGAGAGAGGGCAGAACACCTGAGAGTGTGCAAACGACAGAGAGTGATAAGAGAGAAAAGCCATTTTAGGGATGGAGGAAGGACTACTTGGATTTTCCAGTTGAAAACTCACAGGAGGTCTTGACGGACAGAAATGACCAGTTGGTTTTGAATATTGGGCTTGGTGAATAAAGATAAACTACAAGAGCTGATGACTGACAGGTTTGTCCAAGCACGTAACAATCACTGCAAGACCTTGTACACACTAGATGATTTTCAAATCTTAACCGATTTTAAATCTGGTGGAGACCACATAGGCTAGGCCAGGGGTAGGCAAGTTCGGTCCTAGAGAGCCGCAGTCATGCAGAGTTCAGCTCCAACCCTGAAAACAAAACTCACCTGCCTATAGCCTTAGTAATCCTGAAGACATTGATTAGCTTGTTCAGGTGTTTGATTAGGGTTGGAGCTGAACTCTGCAGGACTGCGGCTCTCTAGGACCGAACTTGCCTACCCCTGGGCTAGGCCTACTTAAGGACAGTTTCAACCGACGTTTAACGTTATGATCCTCTGAATACCACACCTGCCGATTGTAGTATTGTTTTAGCCAAATGAGATTTCACAGAGACTCGCGAGATCAAATGTGACTTGCAAAGAAAAAACAAATGGAGGATGAACAACATTGTCAGTTGGTTCTCCTTGTGTGAGTTTTGTTTTAAGCCCTGTTCACACCAAGAACGATAACTTTAAAAACAACTATAAAGATAACGATATTAGCATCCACACCAGTGAACGATATCGTCTGTAAGTGCACGCTCGTCTGCCGCTTTAAATTCTCGCGCTCGTTATAGCAGTATTGATTCTGATTGGGTGTCAATGTTTTTTATCGTTCATCAGCTGGACAAAAATAGTTTTGAAAGTGATTCCAACAATGTCGTTTCTCTGTGCCTTTATCGTTACAGCTGTGGTGTGGACTCTGCTATTCTTTAATACTGAGAACGATTTTTAGAACTATATCTTTATCGTTATCTTTATAGTTATTGTGCTTGGTGTGAACGGGCCTTTACAGGGAGAAATCCAAAAGAGAAAAAAAGTGATCGTCTTTCTCAATACTCCACTTTTGTGGCATGGTTGTGACGGCCAAGTTTCAGCTATAGAAGCACGCCACATCCGGTTGGTGAAGCTTGCTCGCTCTCATTGGCTATCACGGGTATCTAGTCAGAAGCAGCCTGATCAAAATAGGCTATCAAACATGTTTTATGCCGGTCTCCCAGTTTGACCAGCTAAAATGTTCTCAAAAGTGCTTTGAAACCAGCCAACAGCTGGGAGACTAGAAAACAAGCTTAAGCTGGTTTAAAATGTTTGTTTTTTTCAGCAGAGCTCACACACAGAGACTTTTAGAAATATCTGTATTTTATTGGGAGATAATTGCTGTTTTAGAAAGCTTCAACACTGTAAAATAATAAAGTTCAGATTAAGAAAAAGAAAGAAAGAAAGAAAAAAGTAAGAAAGAAGCATGTTGCATTGAAGTTTAAAATAAAAAATGGCATTAATAACAGCTCTCAGTAACACATTTTTGTGGTTAACCTGAATTTATTAATTTACTACTGTAAATGCAAAATATTTTGTTTTGTCAATAAATTCTTGTCAATGCAGCTATAGATGTCTTGCTCAGAAAATCAACACGTTAATGTTTTTTATCATTCTTACAGGGATTATTCATCCAAAAATTTTAATTTCAAACCTGTATGAATTTCTTTCTTCTGTGGAAAAGATATTTTGTTTGTTGTCCATACAGTTTGGTTATCAGTAAACAGGGTTCCCACTCTTTCATGAACACCAGATTCAAGGACTTTCAAGGACTTTTTAAAGCACCATTTATGTTATAACAAGCACCTATCGAATTCACACCCCAGCATATGTAGTGTCATGAAAGACCTTACATTACTTAACATTTCACCACTTACACTTAACATTTACATAACAAAATTCAGAGTAATAATGTTTTTAATGTGTAGGTTTCATAAATTTAGACTGTTTTGAGCAGTTGTGTTGAAAGGAATTTAATTAAATCCATTGAAGTCAGTACTGGTAATATTCAAATAAAATTTCTAAAATATTGATAAAATATGCATCAAACTGGTTTTTGCTGTAGTTCTTGTACAAGATTTAAATTTGAAAGAATTTCTCAATTTTTAAATTAATACTTAGCAATTTCTGTATTGCATTAGTTTTTAATATTTCTCATGGGGATGTAATCATTTTTGACTTCTCAGTCTGAGTTAAATATAATATCCTTTTTTTTTTTTTTTGGCTCATTTCATCTGGAAAAGAATCTGCCTAATAATGCTGCACACCTTAATAAGGTGTTTTTCATTTCCAGCCTTCATGGACAATTATATATATCACTTATAAATGATTAAATACAAAAATAATAGTAGTTATTAAGATTGATGTGGTTTGGAATTGGTAAAATGTGCTT
>NW_015549597.1:112976-118328 GCF_001515605.1 Sinocyclocheilus anshuiensis | reverse complement strand
TCAACTGTAAAATAACACTGGATATTCTTCACTGTACAATGAAAGGCAGCAGCAGGTTTATTTAGGCTGCTGTCTCTTTAAGACCTCATGCACGGCTCTAATATACTGATACACTCTCAGCTTTCTCTAATACACTCTATGCTTACTTTTCTGTTTAGGAGCGCTTGTCCTCCTAATTAAAAAAAAAATAGGAGCACCTTGTTGTGATACGTAATATGTGGGGTTACGCAATACGTACAGGGTGTACCGGAAGTGTCTGTGTAGTTGAACTATGTTGAGCACCTAGTAAAGAAGTTCAAACCAACCTATAATGAAGTCCAGTAATACTTCATGGGGGCAGCGGTAAACAGCTACAGTATCACCGCGTGAGTGTTCGTGACCAGTGAAGCGGAAACTTATCATGCCGCGAAGTCTAATAACCTGGTTGCTGTATAACGCGCGAATCCACTCCACGACGCGATCTCTTGTACACCAATGTGGGACCGGGAAGAAGCGCATTGTCTGCGTGATAACTGCTAAAAGGTCCAGAGTAACTTGACGACAAAACACGGAAAAGTAAACAACTGCTTTTAAAGTGAGTACAAGATAAACGCAACAAAATGGCATCACATTTACCGATGATGAACTGGTCAGACCCCGATTTGAGCGAAGCAATGTCTTTATTCAGACAAAAAATTAATCTGTACCTGGAGGATGAAGAGATAACAGATGCAGAAAAGCAAGCTAGGAAAATTTGTAGAGGAATTGGAGATGAAGGATTGAAACGACTCAATGCAAGTGGGCTCAGTGATGCAGACAAGAAAAAGCCTGACACCTTGTGGCATTTTTTTGAAGGACAACTAAAATTAAATGTGAACTTTAGAATTCACAGGCTCCATCTCATGCAATACAGGCAAAAACCAAATGAGAGCATTGATGACTTTGTGACTAGAGCCAGAACTGTAGCACTAAAATGCCAATTTACCGAAGAGGAGCTTAATGAACGTATCGTTGAGCTCATCATTGCCAGTACTCCTTTTGGTGCTCTCCGAAATGATCTCTACAGCAAGCCCAAAGGCCACCCCATTGCTGACGTACTAGCAGAGGGGAGAAAGTATGAAGCCTTAGCAGCTGGAAACGAACAGATACAACAGCTTGGCATGTCAAACACTGAAAAGGTTCATACTATAACTAGAGGACGAACATGTCAAAACTGTGACACAAACCACAAGCCAAGACAGTGTCCGGCATACAATGATACATGCTCTATGTGTGGTAACAGAGGCCACTGGGGAAACTGTTGTAGAAAGAGCAGACGACAAAGACAGCCATCCAACCAGCACAGAAGGAGTAAGTCACGAACACGCAACAGATACCAAAGCCACATCAACCCAAGGAAAGACTACAAACGCAAAGATGAAACCAGCATCGATGTTGTACATAGTATTAAAGATGATGACGAGTATGCATACCAAAAACACTTTTACTCCATCACTATCAGTGCAAAGTGCATGCACAGCATCCATGTGAAACCACCCAGGGATGAGGCATACACAACTCTGAATGTTAAACCACCCTTCCTGCAAGGACATGGATACACGCTTCGCCTGAAAATAGATACCGGGGCATCTGGAAACACACTTCCATTTCGTACATTCAAGCAGATGTATGGTACATCGACACAAAGCATGGAACATCTTAAGCCAGCATCCAATGTAAAACTAACATCATACACTGGTGATGTAATTCCCTGCTTCGGAACTATCAGCATGCCATGCCAGTACAAAGAATCCAGATGGATAGATGCAAAATTTTACGTTGTTGATGTACCTGGACCAGCTGTGGTTGGCCTACCCACATGTGAGCTCCTCAGTCTTGTGACAGTAAATGTTGATGTGATGGCGGAAAAAGGAAACAATGTGAAGGTGGGAAGACAAACAAACGAGAGTACCCGACAACACATAAAAAGCATCAAAGAACTGAAAGAGAAATACCCAGACCAATTTGATAAAATAGGCAGTTTCAAAGGCACAGCAAAGCTCATCCTAAAGGAAAATACGAGGTGACATTTGACTCCTTAAAGTGACTTACAGGAGTATTTTCTTTTTACCTTTGTAATGGCATCATTTTCATCTGTCAAATTTAAAAATTTATGTTTATAAGCTTTTTAAAATTTATATTTAAAACAATATAATAATAAGAATAAGACAAATAAGTTACCAGTCATATGAAATTAGTATTAATAAATACATTTATACTACAGAGGTGGCACAGAAGAACACAGAAGTGGCTTGTAGGTACATTTTCATACGTTTAATGAAACTCAGAGGTGGCATGAGTGCAATTAAATTCATATATTCATGTGGAGATTAAACTTTTAAATATAAAATGTTGAATATAGAAATATTAAATGATTTAAATAACTGAAATTATACGCTAAAAATGAAACTAAATCCACAAGCAGGTTTTATCACTGAATCATTCATTCAATTTATTCGTTTGAACAGCTGATTCATTCAGGAATGAAATCTTTATATATGGGTAATCATGAATCACTGACTCACTAGATTCGTTCAAAAACGCACTTTCATTCATGAATGAAACTCAGCTGTGTTTGCTTTTAGAGATGTGAAGCGGCTCAGCTGTTACTATATTTGGAACTATTTTAGTTGATGCAATATATACAACAAGGGGGCAGTAATGGCCAGAAATTCAGCGGGAGCGGGCTTAAGAAAACTGTCCCGCTCAGGGCTCTAGGCTGCGCATCAACACACACGTTTTTTTTCCGCGCTCCTCCATCTCCACCCCCAATCATTAGTGCCGCTTGTTCGACAGAACATATAGGACCATTTTTAAATAGCGCCATGAACAACGTTTATTTCAAATTTAATTCAAGCACTTTCAAGGACCTATGTTTGTTTTCAAGTACTTTCCAGGCCTTGAATCCATATGTCTGAAATTCAAGTACTTTCAAGAAGCGTGGGAACCCTGAGTAAAAGACCTTCTTTTGTGTTCTGTAGAGGGAAGAAAGTCGTACAGGTTTAAAACGACATGAGGGTGAATAAATGTAACAGAATTTTCATTTTTGGGTGCACTATCCCTTTTACATGAAGTGAACTCTGCAATCGTTTCTGCAGTCATTAAAATCTTGCAAGGTGAAGGTCTCTAACTCAAAGCAATCTCAATAGACCTTAATCAGGTTAGATGCCATATTGATTTTAACACGGATGAAAACAAGGCTGTGAAGAATAGATTTCTATTCTTTAAAGTGGAACGCACTGCATAAAGGTCTTAGATCCTGTAATTTTTCTCTACTACATTTTTTTTTTAAGAAAGATGTTTCGACAGCTGAACAGCCGGTATGTTGTTAAAAAACTGAACAATCCATTGAATGCACTGTAATTCTGTCCCTCACAGCCTCATTTTCATTCC
The DNA here is from genome assembly GCF_001515605.1 of Sinocyclocheilus anshuiensis. Classification (NCBI taxonomy): domain Eukaryota; kingdom Metazoa; phylum Chordata; class Actinopteri; order Cypriniformes; family Cyprinidae; genus Sinocyclocheilus; species Sinocyclocheilus anshuiensis. The sequence continues at coordinate 114,917 of NW_015549597.1, read as the reverse complement.
TGTCAAAAATTAAATATGGTGCTAAAGTCTATAATGGTGAGAATCAACAAACACATTGTGTAAAAAGGCAAGCTCAGAACATCACATTATGGCAAGAACAACAAAGTAAATCAGCAACACATTAATCCAATAAATGTAACCGCATCATTTATTCATGCTACAATGCATCCTGGGAGCTCACAAATCCTTATCAAATCAGCAACATGTTAAATATGAAATTGTTTGTCCAGACAACTCTGTTAGACAAGTAGGGCAACACTTAGGGCAATATTGTTGATTTAAAGAGTGATATAGGGTGATATTGTTATTGTAGATTTAAAGTAGTTCACATTTTCATAGGATCTGTGGTTTAAAAACCCTGCTGATAAAATGTCATTGCTTTTTTTTCCACAACATGTGGAAAAAATTCACAACCCTGACTGGATCACATTCACTGAAAGGCAAACAAACTCAAAATAACAGGACAAGCCAAGATTGGTCTGTAAAAAGGCACCTTAACCTTGAAGCTCATTAAAATTTTGTAGAAATACGAAAGTGCAAGTTTGCTTGGACAGAGTAAATGAGAGAAGGGACCCATGGGAGGATAACGAAAGAGAAAGAGATGGGGAGAGATACTGTTATCTTGCACTTGTTATCTCTTCATGTTTCTTTCTTGCCCTAGAGAGGGCATCAATCACTTCCTTTGTCTTGATTAATCTCTCCCCCTTTGCTGATGATTAATTGAGATATGCTGAGTTCATTGTGTGCTCTGAAATCCTTCATGTCCTATCTAACTATGACCTTAAGGGAAAAATTGACTCAAAAATAAAAAAGTCTACTTACCTCCACGTCACTCCAAACCCATGCAGCATATTTTACAAAAATGATTAGTGTATAAATAAGTTTATATTAAATGAAAATCCACCCTATTTTGTAAATGAATGTTATAAATATTATTGTGAACAAATCATCCCTGCATATGTTTAATGTTTTCATTTTATTTTTACCTTTTAATTTTAAGTCAAAATGTCATAACCCGATCTTCTTTTGAAATGGGACACTTTACTCTTCAGACTCTTCTAATCATTTAGTCCACTTAAACCCCACCTCTTTCTTACAGTCCTCCACAAGCTCACATTCATTTAGGTGCAATGCCCACAACTCGAAATCCAATTAACCACTGATTCATAGAACCAAGTTCCTGCTTTACATTTTTGTCTTTTTTGATAATCCGTTTCATTCAGATTCTGTATGTCACAATATGGAATAAAAGATCTGTTGCTACTTCTGTTTCATTGCAACTTTAAAGGAAAAATTCACTCAAAAATGAAAAATTGCTTACCTCTGTGTTGCTATTAAACCATTGTTGTGTTCATAGTAACCAGACGTTGAAAGCAATGAAAAAGACCAAAAATATATTATAGTATTTCTATTATAGTAATGTTTGTATTATGCCTCTTCTGGATATAATTGCAGGGTAAATGCAAGCTGCATGGAATGTCAAATTTATTAATGAATAAAGATTGAATTCTGGTCTGCTCTTCAAACAAACATATCATATACAGTATATATCTTTAAAAGACTTGAAATAGCACAAGAGTCGTCTGAATTATATTTATAATTTTAAAGCATTTTTGTCCGTTTTGGAGCTTTACAGCCCTTTTTCAGTAAAGGATCAGCATGAACAGTCGTTAAATCATCTCATTTTGAAGAAAGAAAGTCATAGAGGTTTGAAGCAACATGTAAAGTACATGTGAGTAAATGATAACAGAATTCTGATTTTTTTTTAAATCAACTCTGCCATTAAAGGGTTAGTTCACCCAAAAATGAAAATTAGCCCACAAATTACTCACCCTCAAGTCATCCTATAGGTGTATATGACTTTCTTCTTTCAGACGAATCCAGTTGGAGTTATATTAAAAATTGTCTTTGATCTTTCAAGCTGTTTAATGCCACTCAGCA
>NW_015549597.1:103206-112743 GCF_001515605.1 Sinocyclocheilus anshuiensis | reverse complement strand
TCACGGGGGGGGGTGAACAAAGGCCTTCTGTAGCGAATCGATGCGTTTTTGTAAGAAAAATATCCATATTCAAAACGTAATAATCACTTGAATGTAGCTTGCGCCAACAGTCCTTATGGACACGGACACGGAAGCAGCTCTGGGCGCATGACGTATGAGTTCAGCGTTGCGCATGCGCCGGTGAGTCTCGTGAAAACTGTTTGTTAACAGGAGCAAAGGAAGCAAAGTTTCCTTACTTTAGCAAAGGAAAACCAGTCTCCTCTTGGCTTATATCGAAATCCTCCGACATTCTTCTTTACAAATCCTCGTTTTGTACTTCTAATAAGTGACCGGTGTTTTTTTTCTGTTTTTTGATCTGTCCCCTGTGCTTCCGCGTGCGTCACTTCTGAGCGGCGCATTCGCAACGCTGAACTCATACATCATCCTCCCGGAGCTGCTTCTGTGTAGGACTGTTGGCGCAAGCTAGATTAAAGTGATTATTACGTTTTGAATATGGATATTTTTCTCACAAAAACGCATCGATTCGCTACAGGAGGCCTTTGTTCACCCCCCGGAGCCGTGTGAGACACTTTTTTTTTTTATGGATGGGCGATTTTTATTTAACTTCTTTTGGACTGAAGCATGCAACACCCGCTGAGTGGCATTAAACAGCTTGAAAGATCAAAGACAATTTTTTATATAACTCCGACTGGATTCGTCTGAAAGAAAAAAGTCATATACACCTAGGATGACTTTAGGGTGAGTAAAACGCAGCCCAATTTTCATTTTTGGGTGAACTAACCCTTTAAGGCCCCATTAGCTCTTTCTTTGCTCCTAATTCTCTCTATTTTAACTCTCTCTCACATTTTCCCTGCCATCACGCATCTCTTCCCACATGTGAATTCAGCTCCTCAGTGTTCTGTTTTTTAATCTATCTGTTCAATTCACATTTCTCTTCACCCACTGTGCCCGAGTTCCTCTTCCCTGGATCCAGAACCTGCCGAGACAAATACCTCTCTATCACCATCCTGGCCTTCCTCTCTTTCTGTCTTTCATTCAGTCTCTCACCCCAGCTCTCTCCACCCTACTCCTTTTGCCCTCTATCTCAGCTCCCTCCCGCTTCCCCTCATCTCCAATCCCCCTCATCTGTGATTAGTCAGCAGGAAAAAATATACTTTGTTCTTCAGCCAGGGTTTTTTTTTTTACTCTTTCATTTTGTCCTTATCCATATGATTTTCAGTTTCTGCCAGCTGCTCTACCTCAGCTGAATGTTGCTGTTTGTTTCTCCTCTTTCTCTTTCCAGCCTCCTCTATTAGTTACTCTCTGTACTGTCAATACTCCCTAAATCATGTTGTTTTTGTGTTTCATTGCTCTGTTGAACAAGGACTTTCTGGGTGACTAGTAGCATGAATATGGTCAGTGTTTCTGCCTAAATTGCACACCATTTGTGGCTCTGTTTTATGGTTTTAGGGTGCCTGTAATGATAAAGGAGGTCTGTACGACAGCACAATTTCACAGAGCTTGCCAAAGGGGCGTTAGTTTGATCTTCGGTTGTAAATAAGAGGGCTTTGTGCTTCATTTATTGTATTTCTTTCATATTACCCTTTCTTCCCACTCCACTTCTCTCAGCCATTGTCATTTATTTTCTCTGACAGCCATATTATTTCTTTTACAGCCCTTTAATGTTCCCATCACATATTTTCTGTCAGCTTCTCACCCTTTTTCATCCCTCTGGTGTTATCCATATCTTCCCCATTACTTATCGCTGTTCCTCCTCTCTCTGTCCCTCACTCATTGTCAGATCTGGTCAGGCTGGTCATTATGCATCAAACGCCCTGTTCCATATAGATCTTCTCTTGTATTTTGTGTTTTACGCAGTCACCATTCACTGTAAACACGTCTTTACTTGCCCAAGTTAAGGTAGCTATGAGGAGGAGTTTTGACGATGTCAAATTATATACTTTATTATTAAGCAGTTGGTTCCAGTCCATTAATTTGGTCAGGGGGTGTTCTGATAGTCTATTTAGTGCTGATATTTTGTCCAACAGCACAACTTTTCACTGTTTGTATCAGTCTACTGGTCTGTGCTGTCAGTCGGTGGGATGTGGTTGCTCTAATTAAAAAGGAGATGTCAACCTTTGCATCTATATCATTTTTGAAAGCCACATGTGATTATCAAGATCACAGGTGCCGCATAAACCATTCGCATTGGCATATAGTTCTCTAAAACGAATCCCACACATCGCAAAATTGTCCCTGAATTATCTCATTGACAGCTATAACACTATTTCTTTAAAGCAGACATAAAAGTTTATGCAAACAAGTTTGAGATTACCACCAAGATATTAGCACAATATATATGAATCGTTATTGAATGAATCGATAGAGTAAATGAATCAACAACTCATAATGGACCCTTTTCACAAGACTGTGATGATGAGTTTTAATGGTCATCAGCATCGTAAATCCTCCAAAGTTTTTCATATTTTCACTTTTTTTTTAAATGTATGTACATGTATAACACTATATTTTGTATTACATTTGCATCAAATTACAAAAAAACGAATTAACGCTAAAGTGAGGGTGTTTCTATACAGCATCTATATGGGCATGATGGTAAATTTGATATCATTCTCTGTTCTAACTGCCGTTATAAGTCTCTCTTTTTTTTTTTTTTAAAGTCATGAAAACATTATCATGAAGTTTTTCTTTTGTTATTTCAGCAAATGGGTATGCAAAAAATGTATTTGTAGTACTCTCCCATTCACTGCTCTCGAAAGTTTACCCAACTATGATGACTTCCGCTGAGAAACGCGGAAATGTGAAAAAGGTCTATAGACTTGTCGCCACCAACTGGCGTAGCGATGCATCATGCTTTTTGAATATACTAAACCGTCAAAAGTTTGGAAACATAAGATTTTTTAATATGTTGTTGAAAGAAGTTTTTTATCCCCACAAGCCTGGATTTATTTCCACAAAGATATTAAGCAGTTTTTTAAAAAACTGATAATATTAAGAAATGTTTCTTGTGCACCAGGTCAGCATGATTCATAGCTATCATAATACAAGGATCATGTGACACTGAAAACTGGAGAAATGGCTGCTGAAAAATCAGCTTCGCCATCACAGGAATAAATGGCTGAATACGCTCATGCTAAATAGATACTCTCGTTCAAAAGTTTGCTATCATTAAGATTGTTAAATGTTTTTAGAAAGTCTCTAATGCTCACCAAGGCTGTATTTATTTGATCAAATACAGTAAAACAAGAAATATTGTAAAATATTATAACAATTTAAAATAACAATTTTCTTTTTAAATATATTTTAATATGTAACTTCTACTCAAAAATCACATTGCATAGCCGCGCAATAAGTAATGGCCGTGGCGATAAGTAATGTTTATTAAGAGTTAAGTTGATTCTTTTTAGGGATGCACCGAATGTTCGGCAACCGAAATTATTGCCTGTCTTCTGACAGTGCTGCACGAGCTTGTGGCGCTATCTGCTTGTTAGCCAGAGTTCAAAGTTTAAAGCGCAAGGAAAATCTGCACTTAAACAGTTACTCTTCGGTTGCTCAGTAAAATTTTTATTTATTTATTTTTTTTTTTTTAACAAGGCATGTGACAGTGTGATACCTGCAACAAACATCTTCCCAAATTCGTAATGAGAATCATTTATAAATTTGCTGTTGTACAAAAAGAAGCACTGAGGTATTCCTGCGGGTTTCTGCCAAAATAGAAGCTGAGAAAAAGCAAGAACTCCATCAACATTCATAAATTTTACTGTTGTTCTTTAAAATAAAATAAATACAATAATAATGATAATAATAATAATAATTACAACAACTCTATTAATACATTTATTACAACATTTACACAAAGTGTTCAAATTGGGATCTGTAATATTTTCTAATGTTTTAAAAGAAGTCTGTCTCCTGTGCTCAGCAAGGTTGCATTTATTTGTACAGTAAAATACACATGCCTGATTTAAGAAGGGGGTCTCAAATTGTTTAATGTTAAGTAAATATTTTTTAAATGCTGTTTTGTAATTGATTTTTTTCTCTATGACAAGCAAGACAAAACAGTAATTTTTGCTATTTAATTTATGCAATGGTGAAAAAATTGGCAAAATGGGGGGGGGAAACCGTGAAAAACCATGTTCGGTATTCGGCCTTCGGCCCAGTGTTTCGTTTTGTTCGGCTTCGGCTTCGGCCAATAATTTATTTTGGTGCATCCCTAATTCTTTTACTCAATTCATTAAAAAAAATGATTCATTTGAAAATCAACAAGGACTACTGTGTGTTGCTTGTTGCTTAACTTTATGTTGGAAATATTTTTGTTGGCGGTGCAAAAATGGATTTAATAATTGCCAATACTATGTGTAAATGTAAGTCACACAGCATTAATTTCTTATAGTATACTAAACTAGCCACCTTATTTTCCCCGTAAGAGTGGGTGCAGCCATTTGTAAATTTTATGGATCTGGCTTCTAATGTTAGTGCCATTTGAAAGGAAAACTTGAAATCGCATCATATGACCCCTTTAATGTATTATCTTAGTTATGAACATGGGCGTCGCTAGGCCATTTTTATTGTTACTGATCTGGGACATATAGCCCCAGTAAAATGACTACTCAGCCCCCCTAAAAATGTGCGATTAGTTCCATAAACTGTACACGAATTCGTGATCGCCATATGAACGCATATACTTTATAAAACGATGTTGCCATTTTCATTTGATATATATATATATATATATATATATATATATTGCTGAATATATATTATATGAACACACATGGTTTGTAGTGCAAACAGTTTTACCGTTTACTGGACCCTGTTATTCTCGTTATTTTCCTACAGCAGTTAATGAACCGGAAGTCTCACACGTTCACAAAAAACAGCTTAACTTGCTTCCGCGTTGAAAAATAAGGTGAATACTAGTTTAAAAAAATATAATGCAAGCGTGCTGCTGTTGGTCTTAACATCGACTAAAAGGTATACACTGCTTCAGATACTAACACTTGCATTGCAAGTGCCTTTTCAGACTATATAAATAGCATAAAACTCATTCACGCTCAGCAAATTGAATCATACTCATGCATAAGCACACATGAACCTCTGAGAAAATAAAAGGCAATCTGTGTTGTAATTGCAGTGCACACACACAGAGTTGACTTCACTGTTCATAAACACATTTAAGCTTTAAATGACTGATGATCAACAACCTGAGGGTCAGAATATTGCACTGAACTTGAAGGGAAGTCCTTAAGCCAGTACTAAGATACTCTTTCAGGAAGCCTAGCTGTCTCCCCTGACTCTCTGTGGGGCACTTCACAACAAATCCACAGGCTCACAGCTATTATGATTTGTGTGCTTTGCTGAAGATGCAAATTGGGTGTAATTTTTTTAGTTTTAGTTTTAGTTTTTAGTTTAGTAGTTTTTTTAATCGAATGACTGAAATTCTTATTATGATTTGTGTGCTTTGCTGAAGATGCAAATTGGGTGTAATTGTATTTGGCACATTGTCAACTTTGATATATTTCACAAGGTGTTTTTTTAATCGAATGACTGAAATTCTTCATGCAGCTAAGATGTTCTAGGGCTATTTTCCTATTGTTTTGAATAGTTTGCTTCTGTGCTGAGGATATGGGCATGTGAAACAAAGGAATTATGTTGCAGTACCCTCAGGAACTGCTTCTGAATTAAGTGTCTGCAGAGACATTAACACCAGCTGCCCTCCAGTACAGAGTCAATAACCCTGGTGGCGGGCAAGCAATGATGTCTTGTTCAATGCTTCAATTGCTTTCTATCTCGCCAAGGTAAAACACAGTGTTTCTAATGAAAAGTCAGTTAAGGTGATGGCAGACATGGGCAATTGGGAATCTGCGGTACAATATATGGCATAAATGAGAAATAAAAAAAGAAACTGGTTGATAATCGCTGGTAATTATATTAAAGTAGAAAGATGCAAAATAGAAGAATTGTCACTAGTGATCTCAGGTATTAGAGTAGTATCTCTATGGCAGAGGTTTTCAAGCTGGGTCTGGGGAGCCCAGGGTGCCACGAGGGCATCCTGGGGGACCGTGAAAAATTTTACAGAGAAAAAAATTGCAGAATGTACTTTTGTGGCTGTGAAAGTTAACGTGCAATATAGATAATAATGAAATGTGTTAAATGCAATGATTTTGTATTTTTACTTTCATATTCAGTAAATTTGGTCACTAAAATAGCAATTCACTATTTTATTCTGCTTTCTCAAGACATTACATAACGAGATAATTGCAATTATTGTATTGTTTTTCTTTAACAAGAAAACAAGAAAATATGTGTTTTTTTCTTCCACAAAACTGTATGCAGATTTGTTGAAATGCTATCTGGAAAAATATTTTTTTAATAAAAATTGCTTCATATCATATCACATCACATCAGGGATAATCATATGAGTGGTTTTGGCATCAAAAAGTTTGAAAACCCCTGCTCTAGGGTTCTGTGTATGGAGTGAGAGATTTGATTTTATGGGTAATAAGTGAACACTTTCGGATATACGACAGCTGATTGGCACCAGAACAAGACACATTGTCATAAGATATCCTCCACATCTAAAGTGTGGGTGCAGCATCTGAACCACACAGCAGCTGGCTGTGAGTGGCACTACAGAGAAGTATTTTGTTCCCTCTGCTAAACACAGTAATCCTATTTTGAAGAGGTCTATTTGAAGGAGAGACACTCAGTGCCTTAGAGTGCTGGGCTACAGTGGTTTTGTTACTGATCTGGGACATAGGAGAAGTTACAACACTGTTGAGTGCTGTTTGCGACATGCGTGCGAACAGGGGCGGTGGCAAGAGTCCGTCTGTACTGTAATACAAGAGGTGCACGAGTTTGTGTTTGTAGAGACAGAGCCGGTAGAAGCCAAACGTCTTCTTTCTACTGTAATACAAGCAGTGCATGAGTGTCTGCACATTGACAGTTCACTCTTGTCATAGTAAGGCGTGTGGTTGTTTTGCATAAGGGCAAGTGGGACATGAAGGGTAGGTGGTAATCTGTGAATGAGAATTGGCTTCTTGCCGAGGGGCCATTCCCACGGAGACTATTCTTGCATTCATAACTAGCTAGACGTGTGCAGTGGAATTGGAGCATAATGCTGATGTCTTGACAATTTGATCTGTTCTTAAAGGAATAGTTCGTCAAAAATGTAAATAGTGTATGACTGTTTTTCATCTGAACACAAAATAAGATAATTTAATGAATATCCGGTTTGGTGAATTCAATATAATGATAGTGTGTCATGATAGTGCGTAACTCAGTACTTAGCTGAAGCACCTTAACAGCCTTAAGTCTTTTTGGTTATGATGTGACAAGCTTTGCTCATCAGTATTTGGCAATTATCTGCCATTCTTCTCTTCACCTCTCAAGCTCTGTCAGGTTTCACCTCTCAAGCTCTGTCAGGTTGGATGGGGGCACTGGGGCAGACACACATTTTCAGGTTTCTCCAGAAATGTTTGATTGCGTTCAAGCCCAGGCTCTGGCTAGACCACTCAAGGACATTCACAGAGTTGTTTATAGGCCACTCTTGCTGTGTTTAGGTTCATTGTCCTGTTGGAAGGTGAACCTTCTGCCCAGTCTGAGGTTCTGAATGCTCTGGACTAGGTTTTCATTAAGGCTATCTCAATATTTTGGGGCATTGAGATTTTCTTCTACTGTATCGAGTCCCTCAGTCCCTGCCACTGAAAAACAGCCCCACAGCATGAGGCTGCTACCAGCACACTTTACTTTTGGGATGGAACTCTGCAGGTGATGAACAGAGCAGGTTTCCTTCAAACAAGATGCTTGAAACTGGCTTGAAACAAGCTCTCTGAGCTCTACAGGCAGTTTTTTTTTTTTACCTCAGGGCTTTGTTTTTGCTCTGATATGCATTTTCAGCTGTTAGACTTATTATTAAGATGTGTGTGCCTTTTCAAATCATACCCATTCAATTGAATTTGCCACAGGTTAACTTCACTCGAAGTGTAGTAACATCTACAAGCAATATGAATGCTCCTGAGCTAAATTTCTACTGTCCCAGATAAGGGTATGAATACTTATACAATGGAATGGAATACTAATCATTTAAAGTTTTTTATTTTTAATAAATTGCAAAGATGTTAAAAACCTGTTTTTTGCTTTACCTTTATGGTGTATGGAGTGTAGCAGTATAACATAAGGCAGCAACTTAACAAAATGTGAAAAAAATGAAGGGGTATGAATACTTTCGCAAGGCACAAATATATATATATATATATATATATATTGGTGTTACATGAGTGCAAGATTTAAAACAAAACCAATCTGGATATAATTGTAAAAAAGTAATACAATATTTAAGCCATTAAATCAGAAATATAAAGTTTTTAGCATTATTTTCTATATAATTAATGCCAGTGTTTTAAATGTGTTACTTAAAGTATATTTTTTTAGCTGGACTGAACTGTAAAGGTGGCGCACAGGATGATGATGATGATGATGATGATGATAATGATGGTGATAACAGAATTTTTTATTTTGGGGTGAACAATTCCTTTAAGTGACTTCACACAGAATTTTTTGTGTTTTTCTTTGTAAACATGCACTTAGTGGACGTATTTAACCACTGCGACATGCCTCACTGAAGTCCGATGCTATGAGCGCCATGTTTTCGAGACACTTTGTCAAGTTAAGAGAAGTTCATTTTGATTAATTTCCATTCCACTGAGTCTCAAACGTAATGCTTATGGCACGAGACTCTTGAAAACCAGCGAGACACGTCGCGACTGTCAAAGACGTCGCTCTAGTGTGCATTTAAAAATGGCACAAATGCACGAACACGTCTTGCATGAACGGCCTGCTGCGACTTGGTGCGAGCTGCTGAGTGATGGAGTGATGTGGGATTGTTTGTTCTTTTATATTCTCTCGAACTCCTACTTCTGTTCTCTCAGTCTGCTCTTTCCTCCTCTCATCCTCCACCTCGCGCTATTTCTCATGCTTACACTCCTCTTCTCTTTTCACAGTGTGTCTCTGGGGATGATGCCGTTGCCGCTGGTGCCACTCTCCCTGTCGCCATGACGATGCCGCTCAGCCCCCTCTCCAGCGACGAGGAGCAGCAAAGGATGCTGGGAAACAGTCAACACCTTTATCCAGGGGCGGAAGAGGAAGAAGAAGAGGAGGAGGAGGAGGAAGAGGAAATGGATGATGACGGCATGGACGAGGAAGGCGAGGAGGAGAACGGAGAGCTGGAGTTGGATGATGAAGAGGACGTAGACGACGAAGATGACATCAGGCGAGGACCAGGGCGTTTGAGAGGAGGCAGGGAAAAGGGGCACAGGCAAAAAGGCACAATGGCTGGACGACTTCCAGGAGACAGACCGCTACGACCCGGCAACCCGGGCCACACGGCCACCCCGTATTCGTCCAACCCTGGACCCACCCACCAAGCGCCGGCTAATCAACAGCAGCCGCAACAGCAGCGGAAGCTACGAGAGCGAAGCTCAAGCAACGCACCTGACGACACACACATAGCTATGATGGTCTTTCGAATTGGCATTC